>NW_026020011.1:3157688-3445188 GCF_900185275.1 Solanum verrucosum
GGTGATCTTTTTTTGTGATTGAAAGTAGCTAGTGGCTACGTTGTCTGTCTTGACCAAGAACTTGGAGCCTAACAAGTAGTGTCTCCATGTGCGCAGGCAATACACTATGGCCGTCATTTCCTTTTCCTGCACCGTGTAGCGTCGTTCGGTCTCGTTCAGCTTGCGGCTCTCGAATGCTATTGGGTGTCTTTCTTACATTAGGACTCCCCCAATGGCAAAGTCTGAGGCATCTGTATGTACTTCGAAGGTTTTCGAAAAGTCGGGCAGCGTCAAGACCGGTTCTTCTGTTATCGCGGCCTTGAGACCTTCGAAGGTTTATTGGCACTCCGCGCTCCAAACCCACGGCTTATTCTTCTTCTTCAATAACTCGGTCAGCGGAGCGGCCTTTGCGGAGTATCCACTTATGAACCTGCGATATTAATTCACAAGTTCGAGAAACGAGCGTAGCTCGGTCACTTTGGTAGGCACTTCCCATTCTTGGATTGCCTGCACCTTAGTGTCGTCCATTCGTAGTTCGCCCTGGCTGATGATATGGCCCAAGAAATGTACTTCATATTGGGCGAACTCGCACTTCTCCCGTTTAATATAAAGCTGGTTTTCCCGTAAGACTTGGAAGACTTTTCTTAGGTGCTCTACGTGCTCCTCCAAGGTGTTGCTGTAGATGACTATGTCGTCCAAGTACACTACCACGAACTGATCTAGGTAGGGGTGAAAGATTTTGTTCATCAGCGTGCAGAATGTGGCGGGTGTGTTGGTTAGGCCAAAAGGCATCACCAACCACTCGTATGCTCCATATCTGGTTACGCACGCTGTCTTCAGTTAGTCTCCTTCTGCGATGCGTACTTGGTAGTATCCTTTTCGGAGGTCTACCTTTGTGAAGTACTTGGCCTGTCCAAGTCTATCAAATAAGTCTGCAATAAGCGGGATAAGATATTTGTTCTTAATTGTTACCTTATTAAGCTCCCGGTAGTCGATGCATAAGCGCAAGGATCCGTCCTTCTTCTTCTGGAATAATACCGACGCGCCATAAGGTGCCTTAGATGGACGAATGTGACCGACTTTGAGGAGCTCTTTCAACTGTTTCCTTAGCTCCTCTAGTTCGGGTGGAGCCATGTGGTAAGGTGCATGTGCAGGTGGCTTAGCTCCAACCTCCAGCTCTATCTTGTGGTCTACCTCGCGCCTTGGAAGTAGGGTCTTTGGCAGCTCGGCTGGCATCACGTCCTTGTTTTCTTCAAGGACCTTCTCTACGATCGGTGGCAAGGATTCCTTAGCACCATTGTCTTCCTTCGAACTTGCAATGGTGGCCAAGAACGTCGGGTCTCCTTTCTTTAGGCCCTTTACAATCTGCATGGCTGACAGAAGGACATGTCCTTCCTTCTTTGGCACCTTAACTAGAGGTACCATGCACGACCCTTCCCGCTCCATGACCATGAGTCGTTGGAGGTGGGGGTCGATCATCGTGTGGCAACGCTGGAAGAACTTTTGCCCAAGAATAATGTCAAAGATATCCAAAGGAGCGACGATAAAGTTTGTCTTACCTTGCCAACTTCCCAACGTGATACTCACTCCTTGGGCGATTCCGCACACGAGGTCGGTGGTGCATTGACCGTTTTAAGGCGGGTGTTGCTTGGAACATATCTCAACCCTAACCTCTCTGCCGCCGTTTTGGTCATGATGTTTGCTTCTGCCCCGGTGTCCACCATGGCACGAGCTGTACGTCCATTAATGGAGATGTCTACATACTGCGTGTTGAAGTCTCCTGGCTTCTCTGTCTGCTTGGCTATCGCCCCGCATAGTCCAACCATGCCCAACTGCGTCGTGCTCGCATCTTGCCCTTGCTCTTGTGCGTCCTTCTCCTTCCGTTCGCGTAGGATGGCACCAAGGTTTTTCATCTCCGGGCACCTGGCGTAGCCGTGTGGTCTTCCGCATATGTAGCAACCATCTCCCTTGGTGGTCTGCGTCTTCTTCTCCGTGTAGTTCTAGCGCACGAACCGTCTGCTGTCCGGCTTGTGGGGGTCGTGCTACTTGGGGTGTGCCTGCTGCTCCTTGCCTCGGCCGCGGTCTCCCCCACCTTTGGTATGACTGCTCCTTGCATCCTTGCCCTTTGCCTTGTCATGCCGATCATGCTTAAAGTCTGTCAAAGACTCGTCCTGTGTGATGGCTTCGTCTATGGTCTTGACCTGTCGCCGTTCCAACTCCGTCTTGGCCCAATTCTGCAACCCGTCCATGAGGTGGAACAACATGTCTTCGTCCGTGAGGTTAGGAATCTGAAGCGTTAGAGTTGTGAACTCTTTCACGTACGCCCGAATGCTTCCTGTTTGCTTCAGTTCCCTGAACTTGCGCTTAACCTCATATATGACGTTATTAGGGAAGAAGACTTTCTTGGATTCTTCACGGAATTGCTCCCACGTGTTGATGGTGCACGTCCCCTTCCCTATCTCAGCTTCTTTGCGCTTCTACCACAGCATGACCATCTCTGAAAGATACAACACGACAGTGTTGATCTTGGTCTCGTCACTCTTCACCCGACTACACTTGAAGTAATTCTCCAAGTGCCATAAGAAATTCTCCACCTCTTGAGCATCGCGGATGCCTTTAAACATAGGTGGCTTGGGAGCCTCAACCCTGGCCTCCCTATCACGGTCGGGTGATGCGGATCCTCCAGCTTCCATGCCTTCATTGAGTGTCCTCATTTCGACCTTCATGGTTTCAATTGTGTTCAATGCCTCCATGAGCCGGCACTCCAAGGAAGTGATGGCCTCCTTCATCTCAAACTCGGCCCGCTGACGTCCCTCCAACTCCTTACGGATGTTTTCGGTCTCCTCAAGGGTGAAGTCCTCAAGAGTCTTGAATTTGCCATCGGCCACGTTCATGCGCCGACCTAATATCTCCACGGCCTGCCTCGCCACTTCAACCCTTGAGACCCACTCTTCTCCTGCAGTGACGTCAATGGCCCCTTCACCATGTTCATCGTCACTGGGCTCGGTGGTCGAGGGTGGATGAGATGTTAGCGCCTCGCTTGGTGTAGGATCCAGCAGCATTTCTTCAGGACTCTTTTGGTGCTTCTTTCCCTTTCGGGACTTCTTTCCACCATTCAGACGGATGTTGGTGGTGCTAGCGGCGTTTACGTCCCCTTCAGTTGCCATTCCCTTAGTGCAAACCTCGCTCTGATACCACGTTGTCACGGACTTAGAGTGTTGGCTAAAGTTTCGTGCGGCCCTTGATAATTTACTCACTACTCTTTCAAGATCTTGTAAACTCAAGGAAGCCTTTAAGACTTGAATCGCTAAGAGATTGCTTTTAAGGAAAGACTTAGAAAGAACAAAGAGAGAGTTTTGGAAGAAGGCTTTTTGTATTGCTTTTGGAGAATGCTTTACACTTGAGTGATGCCTTTGCAAATGAGTGACACCTCTATTTATACTACTTCCTAAGGACTAAAGTGCAATTAATATTTACATGAGAAGTCCCTAAGATATTTACACATTGGCCCCCTTTCTAGAGAATTCTACACAATCTAGACTTTTCCAAGGCCTTCTTGAAATGTCTAAGGCATTCTAGAGTTCTCTACTTGACTCTAGAAACCTCTATGCCTTCTTGGCTGCAAAATTTGGCTCGAATAGTGGCGGGACATGACACTAATCTCTGCAATAATTCTCCATAACATTAATTAGTTTTATATTCCAGTTTTGCCAATTTACACAATACAATATGCAAATAGCATATCACTGTGAGACCTCATCAATCATATAACTAAGATAAACAAATTAGTAGAAACAGGGCTTTTGAAAATATTTTTTAATTTTTCCATTATCTTGATGGTGCACTAGTAGTACCATAAGTGTTACTATTATATTATTCAAAATACACACATCATTAGTGGTCCTAACCAAAAGAATTAATCCTTAGTCAAATGTTACTTCGCCTCCAAAGTCGTCAAAAAAATTGTCCAAGTGTTCTTATTTTTGGGTTAATAATATTATTAAACTCTGCAATCATGAGGATGTTGAGATGGATGTGTGGGCACACTAGGAGTAATAAGATTAGGAATGAAGTTATCCGGGAGAAGGTGAGAGTGGCCTCTGTGGTGGACAAGCTAAGGGAAGCGAGACTGAGATGGTTTGGACATGTGAAGAGACGATGCGAAGACGCCCCAGTGAGGAGGTGTGAGGGGCTGGTTGTAGAGGGTACGCGGAGGGGTAGAGGTAGGCCAAAGAAGTATTGGGGAGAGGTGATTAGACGGGACTTGGCTCAGCTTCACATTACCGAAGACATGACTCTAGATAGGAAGGAGTGGAAGTCGCGTATTAAGGTTGAAGGTTAGTAGGGCTAGCGTGTTGTCCTTTCTTGCGAGGGCATGGGTTGTTAGCGTGTGTAGTAGTCTTAGCCTTGCACTTGCAGTTCTTGTCTGTGATACCTATAGCCTTATGTTGTTTTGCGTTTCACTTCTCTCATTGTTCTATTGAGGCTACTGTCTCCTCTGTTGATTATTCACTATCTTTCTTATTAGATGGTATGTTTTATACACTGTTTTCCTCGCCTTTAACTTGGATTTGATGTACTTGAGCTGAGGGTCTTTCGGAAACAGCCTCTCTACCTCCACGAGGTAGTGGCAAGGTCTGCGTACACTCTACCCTCCCCAGACTCCACCTAGTGGGATTTCACTGGGTATGTTGTTGTTGTAAACTCTGCAATCATGAAAAATTAATTTCTCACTAAACTTCGATTTTTTGATGTAATAATTGAAATTCCTTCGCTTTTTACTAAGGTCTTTCAGTTCAAATTTTGAAGGGAAAAAAATTAGTCGTAAGAGTTTCACCTTCTTTAGTGGGCTTATCCGACATGATACTAGATTAGTCAGATTAGTGAATTTCACGTACCAAATTATTTTTTAGAAAAAGGACCTAAGTTGTAAACATGGTCAATTTTAGGAAAATACTTGGTCTCCAAGTGCATGGACCAAAGTCTAACCAAATGATGACCATATTCTCACAGTTCCCTTGCTTTCCAAGTAGGCAAGGGGTAGTATAAATAAATAGAATTGACACAATAATTTCACAAACAACTATTAATATTAGTAACTAGTAATTTCACTTTGTTGAAAACACAGAGCACCCATGGCACAAGTTGCTGAAATTCATGTCATGCAAAAACTTCATAAGGAGAAGATGAAGACGACATCAAAAATCGAAACGACCAACAAGAAATTGGTTGGTGATGAAGATAACAAAACTTGTAATTCTGGGAAATGTTGTTCTTGGTTAGGGAAGAAAGTTAGTTGTGTTACTAGACAATTGCTTAGTAGTGCAAGGAACAAACCTGTAATATGTGATTATAAAGATACTACATAATAGTAAAAAATAACTATGTAATGATTTTCTACTAGTGTAATTGTTAGATCGTTAAAGTGATCCTCATTTCATTTTCTTGTTAATCTCACAATTGTAACATGCTATAGAAGCCAACTTTGTCACGTGTAAAAACGAATTCTTTAAAAATAAGGAAAATGACTTCCCGATAGAAATAGGAAAAACAAGTTTCACAAGTGACTATCCATATTAATTGTGTCCTCTCCTCCCTGGCTCCCCACCCTCAGACACGCCTCATCTTCACCCCACCATCATAGCCTCTCATAGTATTTGTCGTATTTGTCTAAATTATATCCAAATGCTTTTAGAGTATATTTGCTCCGTGAATTCTTACATTCTTCGAGTTAATTTCTCGGACAGTCACTCAACTAAAACAACTTTCATCATAGAAAGTCACTCAATTTCATTTTGTAACATAAACATCTCTCAACAGTTACTCAACTAACAACTTCTATCACAAAAAGTCACTCAATTTTTGTTTTGAACACAAATGTCACTTAACTAATGATAAATATTAGTCACTCAATTATTGTCATTTCACCTACAAAGTCACCCAACCAATTCAGACAATATTTTCGATAGATATTGATGACGTGAGATTTCTTTTTCTTTCACAAAAGTGTTTCCCTTTCTGTAGTTCTATCATATATACCAAGAGACTACATGGTCTCCCTTCATTCTGAATCAAAAAATCAGGAGCATAATGGTATCTTTATCTTCAAACTTTTCATATTTTTACATCTTTTTTCTCTTTTTTCACTAAGTTTTACTTTTAGGATACTTGTTAATGCATCCAAAAGACTCTCCAACTGAAAATTATATAGCACCATGAAATATAACAAAAGTGGAACAATTCCATTACTGAATTACAAGATTGTACAAGCACACCCGCCTTTTTTAAGGGAATCGTCCTTCAGCTTATCTGTGACAAATGTGTAAACAAAAATTATTCAGTACGCTTTCATAAAATAAGAACAAAATAATCAAATCCATGGCTTGAGATTCGAGAATCACTTAATCTTGTGTTTTGATACCAAGTTTGTCATGATACAAATTCCCAAGGCCTTGTGACTGGCACCCACTAGTCTAAATCAAGCGAACTCATAACATACATTCTAAGATAGTAAATAACTCATGAGCAGCGGAAAACATGTCTTACAAGCTTCCACAAATGCATAAATGTGGAACATGCTGGATGGTAAATATAAGTTAAACAATGTCTGGTAGCTAGTTAGGAAATAAGTTATTCATGTTAAAATTAATACAACGTGTGGCTTGCAAGTTCGCATAACTAATACATTTATAAGATATGAGGGAATTTATGTATTATCTTTTGTGGGTAGAAGATAGAATAACTGATACATACATTACTAATACATGCATAATTCTAACCAGCTACCAAACGATCCCTTTGCTGACTCAATGCCTGTCCTATCTAGTCTATGTATACTCTTAAAAGACCTCTAAAAGACGACAGCACAATGCATTAGAGCGTTCACTGTATACATAACACTGAACCATGACCTATGAGCTAGAACTAGAAGTACAAAATATAGCAACTTACCATTGTTTCTATCATTAACGGGGGGCCGTACAACAACATGCATAGTGATGACACCTCCTGGAACTTCAATGGCTGGATTCACCAAGAGTTTTACTATTTTCAAGGATCCTTCCAGCATTTATAAGCTTCACGTCATTTGTCGTCCTTGGACCATTATCTTTATCTGCCACAGCAAGATCTTCTGTTAGCTGAGGTATTTGAGGCATGCTAGAAAACGTTTGAGAGCTCACTGAGATTTTCTGGAGATGGGAAAAAAAAGAAGAGAAAATAGCAGCAACATGCACTTCTTGCAAACCCGACAATGCAAATATTAGTCTTAAATTATCCTTTTCATTCCTTAAAAGTAGTGAGAATCATACATTCTCTTTGGCTTTAGAGCAACGAAACAAATAATACGTGGATGTGGCTCAATTTTCATCCATTTTAGATTATTGGCTCAATTATATACAAGAAGATTTGGAAACGCAAGAATGATTCATAGTTCTAGAACTAATATTTTGTCACAAATAATACTCCCTCCATTTCAATTTATTTGCTTGGTTTTGACTTTGGCATGGAGTTAAAGAAGTAAAGAAGACTTTTGAATCTTGTGATCTCAAACTAAAGATATGTAGAATGTATCAAAATAACCTTGAATCTTGTGGCCTTAAACTAAAGATATGTAAAATATACCAAAATGTCATTTAATCTTGTGATTTTAAACATGTCATGTGGAAAGTTGAACTAGAGTGAATGGACTAAAAAGCAAATAAATTGAAACGAACGAGTATTAGTCACTTCATTTGTTCTGCAAGTGTCTTCGCTTTTAGATCTCACATGTTCTTTGGTTGATGGCACCTTTAATTCAGACCAGCGGCAATTCCTTACTGGCCCCTGTTCTAGAGCCTGTGTGAAAGAGGTAGGAAATAATAATCCCGCCCAGGAATAATAATGTGGCAATTCCTTACTGGCCCCTGTTCTTGCTATTAATCGTGAGTATTATTCCTGGGTGGGATTATTATTTCCCAACAACAGAAAGAACATAGAAAAACGATACCATCAAAAGTTGACAAGATAAAGTTTCATTTAATCATACAAGGAAGTGTCCCTTTTGAAGCCAGAAATAATAAGAGTATTTAGGTCGCTCTACGTTTTGAAAGTTTGTAGTGTCTTTTCGATATTAATTGGTAGTATTGTATATGTTGGTTGCTCCAATATCGTTTGTCTGAGCTTGTTATAAAGTAGCACTACTCTCTCCATCTAATCCCATAACATCCCACTCATTTGCTAGTTCATTTTCAAACCTAAGCAATCTATTTGTCCAAGTTAAAATCTTTTTGACGTTTTAATCTCTAGCGATAAATTACTATTACAGTTACTTGACAAGTTCAGAATTTAAGTACTTGTGTTGGAGCTACATAGTTGCAAAAGTCATTGTAGTCAGCTAATTTAACAGTGAGTTACTCCCTCCGTCGCAATCTAAGTGTCTTAGTTTGACTGGGCACAGTGTTGAAGAAATAAAGAGAGACTTTTGAATCTTGTGGTCTTAACTTAAAGATGTGTGTAGTCCTTTAAATCTCGTGGTCTTAAACTTTCCATGTAGGATGTTGGTTTAGTCTAAAAAGGAAAGTAAGACACTTAAATTGGGACAGAGAGAGTAAACAAGAGAAGTAGAGGCTGGGAAAGATACTCAACAACTGGAGAAGACAATTAATCCAACTCAGAATAAGTACTCATGCTGAAGCAATTTAGTTGCTGAATTCACAGCAGCCGTCTAATTTACAGTAAAAGAAAAATGAGAGATAGAGCTGAAGAAATCAACGAATTCAACTCAAAGGAGGTACTGCAGTGAAAACAAAGTCTAGTTCTTTTTTGGTACGGAGGAATAGGCTTTTAATTGACAGACCCCTCGCCCCACTGAAATCAAGGTATTGCAGGGAACATTGGAAGATGGTCAAGATGGATGTAGCAGAATTGGTCGGAAGCTTAATCCAGATATACTTTCTGATTGAGGAGTGAAGATCAACCATGAAAGAACATTTGATCCAACCAACCTGTCTAATGAGAGCAGGGTTCGATTTTCTAACATAAGCTAACTGGACTCGGAAAAGAGGTTGTGAAATCTATAAATAAGGAATGTATTGGAAGATCATTTCATTTAAACTGTTATTGATATTTTGAATGAAGGATTTTCGATAGTAAAACCCATGGAGTCACCAGGTTAATCACTAAAATTCCTATCGCCCGCTTTTATCTTTTCCTGTATCTCCTCTATTTATCTATTTCAAGCGTTTAAGTATCAGAATGCTCCCCTCCTGTGATACAGAGAGCTCACAAGACTGGGCATGTCAAAAGAACGAAGGGATGTGCTGACCAACCAAAAGATGGGTAAGGGACTAAATAATACCAAAGCTTACATGCATTATTTTATCTAATACCTCCTGCCAAACGACCCCTAGTAGTTAAAAGGGATGTGCTGACCTCGTTCATTCATCTTTTTTCTCAAAGAGATCTCGTCCTCATCATCTTGACGTTTGTGCGGAATCGTTTCCTGGGCAATTGCACACACAACCAAAAAGAAATTTCTAATGCAATCCAATTGGAGCAGCCCAAACTGCAACAAGCTGATGGATAATTGCTTCTGCTATAAATACTTGACATACATACCAGGACAAAGGTCACTATCCATGTGGTATGTCTCTTTCGGCTTAATCAAGATGGAGCAGAACCAACGTGGTGCATTGTTGGTCCAGAGAACTTTCAGCTTCCCATGCTTAATTTCAACAGGGTGGTAGCAAAATAGTAAACAAATTTGTTCCTTATTCAACATGCAGCTATTGTCCAAAAAAAGAAGTCAATGGCCCCTTACCACTTATGCATCCTCTTTTTTTTTTTTCGATAACCTCGACTAATTCCATGGGATACCTACCACCTCCCACCAACAACATGTAGCATGTAACTCTATCCACCAAGAGTAGAACACGGGATACCTGCCACCTCCCACCAACACCAGGTATCAGGTAACTCATCAAGAGTAGAACAGAATGGAAGAAATCACCAAGTGTTTTTGTCTTTGCTGGAAATTGAACCTGAGACCTCATGTGCTAAACCAACATCAAGGATTTAGGTGATGCTCATTATTTCTTAGGCATGGAAATTATCAGAGAGCCTCAGGGTATAATTTTGGGACAAAGAAAATTTACGTTGGATTTATTAAGTGACTTTGGCTGCACAGACTTGACGCCAATGTCTTCTCCATTGGATCCTTCCACAAGACTCAAACTTGATGAGGGGGAACTTTTACCAAATCCAACTTTGTATCGTATGTTGCTGGGTAAATTGAACTTTCTCACACATACACGCCCAGACCTCTCCTTTGCGGTTCAACATCTTAGTCAATTTATGCAATCTCCACGACAACCTCACCTTGATGCGGCTTTCAGATGCCTCCGTTATCTTCTCTAGGACCCTGGTTTGGGTATTTTCATGACATCTAATCCTTCTTTTGATCTAATTGCTTTCTGTGACTCTGATTGGGGGCGTTGCCCAGACACTAAACTCTCAATCAGTGGTTATTACATTACACTTGGTGGTTCACCTATCTCGTGGAAATCCAAGAAACAGTCTTTGGTATCACTTTCATCAGCTGAAGCTGAGTATCACTCCCTGCGAAGGGTTGTGGCAGAAATAACTTGGATGGTTCGCTTACTTGCTGCTCTTGGTATTCCTTCTCCTCTCCATATTCCTCCACTCGGATAGCTAGGCAGCCATTCACATCGCCAAAAATCCAGTGATCCACGAATGCACTAAACATGTGGATTTGGATTGTCATTTTGTGAGGCAACAATATCTCTCCGGGCTTATTTCTTTAAATTTTATCCCTTCAACTGCCCAATTGGTTGATGTGTTCACAAAGTCCCTCTCTGTTATAAGTTTGTTAAGTTGTTAGGATCTAGCCTATAGTATAGGGACACCTGTATAGAAGATAGCTGAATAAATGGAATTGAACACTGATCAATAAAATACACAGAGAAAATTTTCCACATTTCTTCTCATTTTTACAATAAGCACTTAGGCCCTGCATTACATATCTTACATTATTTTTATTTAGTTTGCAATAGTCCCATTCTTCTACTCTTTTCTTGAAGTCGATAATTATTTATAGCTAGTATCTGACATCAAAAAAGAGTTCAACCCAATAAGCAAAGATTTTAAAGATTACACGATTGCCATCCCAATTCTCTCATCTTTTTTGAACACAAATGCCTTTTCATTCTCTGTGAGAACCAAACGGTTATATCCATTTTCATCGGCAATTCCAACATTTTGGCAAGTAAATTTTTCTCCGTAGGGACAAAAGACTAGCTTATATGTCGAGCCACCGAGTGACTTAATCTGAAATCGATTGTTCAAGTTCACGGAATCAATCAACTGTTCACCTGTGCTTATAGTGTATAATTGATCCGCGGGTTTAGGAAAGTCGTCTACCATCCACATAGTAAAGTGAGAACAAGTAGGAGAATCAAGATAGAATTTGATGTTTACGGTAGACATCTCACTAATGATGTCATATTTGGGATCATGAGGTGTGATGTAGACTGCTATACCTGTTATGACATAATATAATTAGAAATAATTAAATGGTGTCATTAGACACATAATAATATAATATAATAGTTCTTTGGTCTTAATTTATGCTATATTATCTGATTGGACATTAAATTCAAGAAAGGAAGGAATTTTTTTCTAAGCTATAGTTTAAATTAAAACAAATCTGGTATATATAGCTTATTTTGTCAAGCTTCTAGAAGGTCAATAATTATATTTCTTAACAACAAGATTACACATAAAAAAAAAAACATCTCTACCAAATTAATGAGAACTACAATTTACCTTCCTTTTCTCTTTTATACATTTAAAAGTACTTTTAAAAAAATATGCGCCAAATGCAAACTACTAGTAAACACACTTCTCAATACTTGAATCAAACACAAACTCCTATTCTATATTATCAAAATATTTTTGTGAAAAAATAGTTTTAATTTAATAAGATGTTCACTTAGTCAAAACAAACTCTTAGACATTTTTGTGGCAAAGAAAGAGTTCATCTCATTAAGGATAATATGAATTTCAAAATTTAAATTATTTTTACATTAATTATCACTGGAACAATGAGAATAACTTATATAATTGAACAATACCATTATCGAGGTCATTGCGTGATTGCACCACCGATGTGGGACAATCGTTTTGACCTTGATTTCCGAGATTAGCAAGCCTCACGCCTCCGCCACCAGCTCCCCATATAGCCGAAACTATAAAGTACCTTGAGTTTTTGTTGAGGGGATTACCCTCTATGTCTCTTATAGTTCGAAATGCTTGATTTGGTATATTATTTGTGGAACTTGCTAAGGTAAATAAGAGAAGAAATGCAAGAGAAAACAAGAGTAATAAGATGATCTTCATATTTTTAATTTTTTTTGTTTATTTCTTACTAGGTAGGTTATATGTTTTTTGTTAATTAATTTGGATGTTGAATTTATAGAGAAAATGTGACTTGATATTCTTAAAATGTTTACCACGTTTATCTATGACATTATTGTTGTACGTTTCTTTCTAATTTAATTTAATATCATGATTTAAGTAAGGGGCGGAAAATTAAGTAAATTTTTTTGGGGAAATTACGCCCGCGCGGATAAACAAATATATACTAATTAATTAGTTAATATTGGTATAGTTTAAATTAATTATCACTCGCAATCTTTTTTTTAGCTATAATTATGTGCGCCTCTCCTCTTTTCCTCTCTCTCGCCTCTCTCCTCTCTTATACATATACAAATATAAATTATAAATATACAAATACAATTTGCCTCTCTCCATTCTCTGCTCTCTCTCCTCCCTCTCCCAATTCGCTCGCCTCTCTCCTAATCACTCTTTACAGGTACACAAATACATATATGTACCAGTTACATATATACGATTATCTGACAGATAGACATATACAATTCGACAAATATACAAACACAATTCACCTCTCTCCACTCTTTGCCCGCCTCTCTCCTCGCTCTAACATGTAGCTACGAATCGTAATAACAAACTATAGCTATAAAGCCTAATTAAGTTATTTTCAGTGGCAAATGCGAAATTTCCTCAATGAATTTGGACCCTCAAAAGGCATATATGTCTTATTTATCAAAGCATATAGAGTCGGCCTTGGTTCTAAATCAAGGTTAAGTCTCGTGTCAAGGCCCGGATATTTATTTTGGTTCCGAGTCGAGGTAGAGGGTCGGGGCTGAGGTATCTAGTCCCGGGTGAAGGTAGGTCTCGGGTTCGAATTCTGGATGAGTCTTCGGACAATTATTTAGAGGCGGCAAAAAAAAGTTAGGAGCAATGCATCTTATTCATGTGAAAATTATGAAGTGAAGAGCCATTATTGAAATATATCTATAGAAAAAAAGTGTACGATAATATGCTTATCAAGAATATATAATGACAAACATTGTTTTGAGTATTATGTCTAAGTTATCCACCTAAAAATGTATAATAAAATAAAATAAAATAAAAGACAAAAAAAGTGAGGCAAGGTGAGTCACCATTAAAATTATTCTAAACTTTGGTTAAGGAAAAAAAAAGTTGAGGCAAAAAAAAAAGAAAAGATAATCCCAGCTTTCCATGTTTTATCGAGTAAATTATTTCTTTAACTTACATCAATTTTACGTGTCTTTTAAATCGTTTCATCTTTTACTTGGGTTAAAATTTTCATTTATTGACTAAGTATTTTGAGTATAAATTCTCATGTAAATTAGAGAAGAGAAAATGGTCAAATGATCCCTCAACGTATATTCGGATTTTTAACTACACACTTAAATTTTACGGGAGTCCTATCACCCTTCTGTACTGTTTAAAACTGAAATTATTACCTCCTTGAATGCTTAGCTAGCATAGTGAGTGTATTTCACTCTCTTTGGGAGAGTGAGTATCAAATCTATTATTAAAACTGTAATTTTAATATCTCTTTTCAATAAATATATATGCATTTTAAATTATTTTATCTTTCTTTTTTGTTTTCTTTCTTCTCCAACAATATAAACAAATCTCTCAATCTTTCACCATCTCTAAGTCTTGCTGCTCATCTTCACCAGATTCACTATTATTGATTCCAAACAAATTTTCAAACTCATAAAATTCTTGCAAAATTAATCAACCTAAATCAATTGTAGATAAGTTTACATATATTTATATCACCCCAAGATACTTTGGATTCGATTTGAGAAAAATCAATTTGGGTTTACTTCAAACCCAATTGAACCCACCAAATTTTATTTTATTTTTACTAATAGATCCTTTAATTATCAATCTCAAATCTCAATCAATCAACTATATCTAAAAAACTATCGCTATTAATCTCGTTAATTCATCAACCGTCGTAGAATCAGTCTCTTCCTCTTCGAAATTGTCGTCGCAATCGACGATGACGTGGAAGACATCGTAGGCTCCTCCTCCTCATCTTCCTTGAGAGGATTACTTATCTTTGGTGACCACCATTAATGGCAATATTTTGCCATGTTCGTCTTCTCTCCCGCCTTCACTTTTTTTAAAATTTGATTTTTAGGTTTCAAATGGGCAAAACCGGAATATCTCTGGATAAGCTCTGAAAACATTATTCACCTTTCTTCCTTAAAGACCCAATTTCATGGACTTATGGTGTTCTAGTAATGGTGAAAATGGTGAAAGTACTTTGGGTGTTTGAAGGGATGGGTCAGAATATAGAAGAAAAGGGTAAATAAATGTAAAAATTAAAAAAAAAAAAAAATTGATGAGGTATCAAATGCGTGAAACTCACATGCCACCATAGATCTGGTTATGTACTTTTAAGGGTATAATTAATTCATCTTTAAACAGTTCAGGGGTGATAGAATTTCCGTAAAGTTTAAGTGTGTAGTTGAAAATTTGGATATACGTTGAGGGGGCATTTGACCATTTTCTCCAATTAGAGAATAGTTTACCTATTGAAAAAGAAAATATTTGTCGAGTAAATATTAGTATTAAAGTTGATACGATTTTTTTTAAATAAAGAAAGACTGACATGACGTTTTAAAAAATATTGGGTTTGGTTGATTGATTTTATTATTACGTAAAATTCAATTCTTATTGGTGTCTATATCAACTTTTTGCATGAAATATAAATATACTGAACATCACCAGTAAACCATGTTTTATCCAGGGACGGCTCAAATCAGTTGGTGGCCTAAGGCCAAAATCAAACTAGAGGCCTCAAAAAAAAATTATAAATGTTTTTATTTTAAATCTATTTTTCCAACTTTTTGAGATGCAAAGTTGTTAATAATTTTTGTGTAGTCAATCTCTTCTAATAATTTTTTTTCAATCGATAATATAGCCAAACCACTTAATCTTTCTTGAGACATTATCGATCTTAAATAATATTTTATTATTCTTAATTTTGAAAAACTTATTTCGGCTGAGGCGACTGTTACGGGAATTGTTAACATTATTCTATAAGCAATGTAAGCATTTGGAAAAGAATCAAGTCTTTTTATTTGATTGAGTATCTCAATTAGAGTATTATCTTCTACTTTTATGATTTTCTTTAACACTTTTGATTCAGAAAATAAGTCTAAACCGTCAATATCGGAGTGAGTATTATGTTTTAAGGAACATTCAAGTTTAAGACAATATTTTTTCAAATTCTCATCATCTAATGATCTCAATTTTTTCCCACTAAATAGAAAACCAAAAATATTTTCATATACTTCAAATTGTTCAAATATATTTTGAAGTGAAAAGATGGCTTGGTGTACTATGTATAAGAAGTAATCAACTCTAAATGATTCTTCAAGAGATCTTGTGATTTCATTATCAACATTCTCATCAAATTGTTTTTTCTATAAATTACACGTTTCTTACGAAATACAGGTTCTATATTCATCTCTAATGCAATTTACTTAGCCGAAATCATAGTACTTGTAAATCCTTCTTCTCTATATGTTTTAAAAAAAGAAACTAAACCTCTTAATTGATCTATAGCGACATCAAAATCTAACAAATATTTTAAAACACTATTTACAATATCAAATAAAAAATATAATAAACATAAGACACAAAACAAAAATAATATTAGAAATTAGAATGATATTACCGAATTCAAAAGCTATGAAGACTTGATTTCCAAAAATGAATCGGGCTGCTGCAATATAGTTTTCTCCAAATTTAAAATATAAACTATCAATAGAACGAGTAAATTTTTAAGCTTTGAATAAGAGAGACATGCAAGATTAGAAAAAAGAAAGTGAGAAGAAATAGAAGGGAGGAGGATAGAATATATAAAAATAAAATTAGAAAAAAAATAAGGTAAAAAAATAAAATAACTTGTACGTTAAAAAAAAAAGTACACAACTTTTTATTGAAAAGTCAAAAAGTCATAGTCATATCTATCATACTATTACTTCATTGAACCGTTTTGCATTTATTGTCTTGGTTCTAACAATTTTGTTTAAAAAATTTAATCCTTCCTAATTAACTAAAAAATGGGGCCTTTGCATTTATTGTCTTAGTTCTAATATTATTTTTTAAAATTTAATCCTACCTAATTAACTAAAAATGGGGCCCCTAAAATTGGGGGCCTAAGGCAAAAGACTTTTTTTAAGCCTTACCAGCCGCCCCTGGTTTTATCACTTTCAATAGTTATTAAAACACTAAATTTGGAATTATATATAATATAATGGAGATGAGAGGGAGTCGCTCGGATGGTAAGCACCCCTCACTTCCAACCAGAAGGTTGCAAGTTCGAGTCACCAAGGGAGCAAAATGAGTGGGAGCTCCTAGGGGAGGGTAAAAAAAATAAAAATAAAAATAAAATATATATATAATTAGCTAGAGTTTGCATTTACAACGATAATAGTAACAACGTAATCAATATAATTTTACAAGTGAAATTTAAGAAGGATAACAATAAAATGTTTTTATTCACCAACTGAACATTAGAAAATATTTTCTTGAAAAACAAGTTGGTTTCTAACTTATTTTCTTATGTTTGGTTAATGAGTGAAAAATATTTTTCAGAACAATTTGTATCAGCCTATCATGAATCGGGTTCTGAGTCAAGATTTGAATTTCGAGTCAAGATATGGAGTAAGGAGTTAGATCCTGAGTAAGAAGTTTTGTCCTGAATCAGAGTTGGAAATTAGGGTTGGGGACGAGATAGGGAGTCAGGTCTCAAGTTGGGGTTGGGAGTGGAGTAAGAGAGTTTTGGATAGCATTTTTTTAACTTTAAGTAGGAAAGTCATAAGTTAGAAAAAAAAAAACAATTTCATTTTAAAATTATTTTCCAAAACATTTGGGACAAAGGTGAGAAAATTGAAGATCATACCTAACACACCCTTAATAATTATATACCTTTTAGAGGTTCCTACAACGTCCTGCCATACTTCAAGAGGAGTATGGTTGGTAGATACTGATAGATAATTCATATTTTATGATGAGTAATATGAATTGATTCATATTTGACTGACTTTTGATATGAATCAGATATTCAACCATTTCTCTACACATGACAAATAACTACAAATACTAGATTGTTATCTAATGTTTGCAACAATTTAAGAAAGTTTAGATTAAAATCATTCCAACAATTTTTTTCATAAAATTTTCAATTTGCTTAAAAGAAATCTTTAGACTAAACTCTAAAAGATTCATAAGTTTCCAAACGAACTACAAAGATAATCATTTACTAAACAGCTATCCCAAACAGCATCAACCAGAAAAATTTAGTCTAGTACTTAGTCTCCTCACTTCCCAAAGAGAATGTTGAAGAAATAACATAACAGAAAATAAAAAGATAGCATCATAAGCTGGCCTTTGTTCTAAATTTTTGCACAAGAAATCTTCAAATTTCTAGCCAACTCAATCTGTTCCTCACTTGTTGTTCCTACGATTGCCTGGAAATTAAATGAAAAAAAATATTAACATATCAATCAAAAAAAAAAGAAATAATAATAATAATAATAATAATAATAATAATAATAATAATAATAATAATAATATATATGTGTGTGTCTGTGTGTGTGTGTGTGTGAGAGAGAGAGAGAGAGAGAGAGAAATGAAATGTGAACAAAAATGGCTTACGAAAATCGGGGTTCGATGCTAGAAGGCGTAAGAAAGGATCCACTGGTTGACCATTCTCAGCATAGTTTGGATTGTATAAATTGTTAGGAATTGGTCTGCACTACCAATTTCACATTTCAACACATAAAAAATAAAATATAGTCTAAGCACCCATATATCCACTCCCTCAAATTTTGACACAAATTAATAAGAAAATAATATCATATAAAATGAAACAGAAAAAATATATGATTACGTTGAACGTGGAGCTCTTGTTGTGGAGGTACTTCGTGGAGCATTTGGATATTGAGGATTTGTCCCAATGACTCCTCTCTGCATTCATTTGATTAAACAAAATAAAAATAGAAAATGTTACGACCTTGAACAATTACAAAAAGTTAATATTTTCACATTATAATAATTATGTTTGCTTAAAAAATTACTTGCATAAACTAACTTTTAAACTAGTAATATAAATTAGGTTTAGATGTATACTCTTGAACGCAAAGAGAATGCATGTGTTAATTGTAGCATTCTTCCTTGATTATAACTTGCCTGTATTTATTTAACATAAAATGTAAGTTGCCCAATACAACTAACAAACCCTTTTTATGGTACTGTCGTCATTCTAATTTTTGTTTGTGGAATACTAATTTTCTTAAATAACATCGTACCCTTGTACTACGAGCTCTCACAGATCCACTTGAAGGAATGACAACCCTATTAGAGTCTGCATTGTAGCCCTGCTAATAGAGGAACCATAAAAGTAACATTATCAATGATGAATTAGAGCAATTGAGTTTTTAAATTGTGACTTTATATTAGTGACTTGATTGTAACTATATAACTTTATATTAAAACAATAATGATTCCAAAAAAAAAAGAAAAGAAGATGATACCTCTGAAGGTAAATTTTGGCCAAGCGTAAATGAGATCAGTTCAGGAATAGGATTAAACTGTACAGGCCTTGACAAGAGAAAAAAACAACATGCATTAGTTATTCATAAAAATAATATTAATTGAAAACTTTTCGATTATGTTTTTGATAATATAGTCATTAATAAAATAAAAATAGATTGATAAATTAATACAACATTGAACAAAGTGTTTAAATCCAAAAATAAAATAGAAATAGATTGATAAATTAGAAAAGAGAAACAAAATAATTTTTTTTTATATCTTGAAACAACAGAAATTACAGGATCATATCTTCAAGAATAAGTTAAGTTTCCTCAAAACTTTATAACTGTACTTAAGAGTTAAATATACATCTTACTTTTAATATGTGCATAGTAAATTTGATTGTGTTTGCAAGTATTGCTTTATATATTTATCATTTATTGAATATAAAAATATAAAAATAGATTGATGAAATTAAGTTTGCACAATTCTAAATTCAACATTGATTTACCAATAATACTAATCGTTTGCTATCAGTTTCAAACATTTCTATCATAACACATAATTGTTTATTTGTGAAGAAGAAAAATGATTGATATACTCCTATACATTATTAAATTATTCTATTTTATCTTTTATTATATTATCTGATTAATTTAATCCTTGTCGTTAAGAAAATTATCAAATATATCGTTAAATTAAGCCCCCCCCCCCCCCCCCCCCCCCAAAACCAATCATCTAGCCAAACTTACCCAATGCTAATAAAAAATTATTCATTCATGAATCACCATTTAAATTCAACCCGCAGCCCATTAGATCAAAATAAAATCAAATGACATATAAAGCGAAATGGAGTAAGTTATGCTTACATCCTCATCGGAGCAGTTGTCTCCATGCTTTCTCTCTCGATGTCTTCTCTCTGCATTCGAAAATTATAAAATAATGAAATTTGTTACCAAGTTTTTTTTTTTTGAACAATTACATAAACAAAATATTTTGAAATTGTGATATTTATTTTATTAAAAATTTACATGTATAAATTAACTTTTAAACTAGGGTATATAAATTAAGGATTAAACATATACTCCTGAACGCGAAGATGATCCACGCATTAATATTGGCATTCCTCCTTGCTCATATCTTGTCTGCATTTATTCAACATAAAAATGTAAGTTTCTCAATAATACTAACAAACCTTGTTTGATACTTTAATCATTTCAATTTTTTGGATATATTTTGATTCAATACAAAAAATTAAGAAACAAAGGGAAGATATTTAGAGTCAAGAATTTATAAATATGTTATATAACATCCGTATTATAAATGTTTCATTAAAGATAAAATCAAAAGTTTAAACTTAAATTTATTTTTAAATATAAAAATATGTCAATAAGAGTAGTATGAAAGAAAAAAGAAGAAAAATTAAAATATTTTTACCACCATACCCTCATAGAACCACGAGTTCCCAAATTCACCCTTGAAGGAATGACAACCCCATTAGAGTCTCCATTGTTTCCCTGCATACACATACAATTAAAAAAAATATATATCAATGTTTAAGTACTAGCTTTACTAATTAAAAGGGCAATAAAGATTTACTTATTGTAACTTCATATTAGTCATTTGTGTAAAGACCTCGACTATAAATGAATATTGATCCTAACTTAATTTTAAAAATTGAAAATTATCTAAGTTTAGCTCTCAATCCACCATCACGGACTCGACACTCTTCTCCACCTTTCGTTTCGTGTGTACACATAAGACTAGACATCCAAAACATGAATATTGTAACACAAGAGTCTGACATGATGAATAATAAATTATACTAGCTTTACCAATTAAAAGGGAAATAAAGATATACTTATTGTAACCTCTTCTTAGTCACTTGTGTGTGAAAAGACCTCGATTATAAATGAATATTGATCCTAATTTAATTTTAAAAATTAAAAATTATCTAAGATCACATAAAGAGATAAAATGCCCTCAATACACCAACGGAGACTTAACGCTCTTCTCCCCCCCCCCCCCCCCCCCCCCCCCTTTCATGTGTACACATAAGTCTAGACATCCAAAACATGAATATATATATATAAAATTACTAGTTTTACTTTAAAAGGGAAATAAAGATATACTTATTGTAACTTCATCTTAGTCACTTGTGTGTGGATAGACCTCTATTATAAATGAATATTGATCCTAATTTAATTTTAAAAATTAAAAATTATCTAAGATCACATGAAGAGATAAAATGTCCTGAATACACCAACGGAGACTTAACACTCTTCTCCACCCCCCCGTATCATGTGTACACATAAGTCTAGGCATCCAAAACATGAATATTGTAACACAAGAGTCTGACTTGAATAATAAATTAAAATTAATTTAAATATATATAAATATAATTACTAGTTTTACTAATTAAAAGGGCAATAAGATATACTTATTGTAACTTCATCTTAGTCACTTTGTTTGCAAAGACCTCGATTATAAATGAATATTGATCCTAATTTAATTTTAAAAATTAAAAATTATCTAAGATCACATAAAGAGATGAAATGCCCTCAATACACTAATGGGGACTTAACACTCTTCTCCACCCTCCGTTTCATGTGTAATAAGATTAGACATCCAAAACATAAATACCGTAACACAAGAGTCTGATATGATGAATAATTAATGAATCTATAACTCAAATATCATGATGAAATATCAGTCTTACCCTAATCAATTAAAAAATTATCGTATTTCAGAAATAAGAATTACATAAATCATATAAAAATATCAAATATGAGATAACTTACCGATGTGGAAATCAACACCCCCTCGCCCCCACCCCTCCCTTTCACTGCCTCTTATCAAATATATACTTATACCCAAACCAAGATGGTAAATAAAATATTATAAAAAGAAGATACCTGTTGAGGTAAATTTTGATCAACAGGAAATGAGAGCCCAGAAGCAGGATTAGACACAGGCTTGACCAAAAAATATTATAAAAATAATATTATAAAACAAAAGACAAACAAATATTTAATATAAAAAGTAGAAAGATTAATATGCATTTATAATTAATATAGAAATTGACATGTACATTATATATCATGTCATATTGATTCATTGGATCTGATGAAGCTTCAACATGTGGATGTTGAATGTTGCAAAAAGAAAGAAGGAAAGGAAAAATATGTATATAAACCATGAACTCCAATATTTAGTTTGATTTGTTTTTTTAAAATCATTATTTTGATTAATTTGTTGTTTAAAAGACATAGTTATGCAAGAATCAGGAGCCATTTGATTTTGAGATACATTATGTAGGGAATGAATATTAGGTTTATGATATAGGTTTAATAATATATAGATTAGTAATTGAGATATTATTTTGTTATTAATTTATTTTGAATTCAATTAAATTGATGTCTATCCATAATTGAATTCAAATTAAATTACAATACACAAGAAGGTCATGTGATGGGCAGACATCATTTATTTCGTGTAAAAATGTGTGAAAATTATAAGAAAAATTAAAGAAAACCATACCAGTCCCTCGGGTTTTTATAAAAAGAAAATTATATAAAAAAAATTTAGAGGGATTTTATCGATTTTTGAAGTGCAAATTACAATTAAAGAATATAAACAAAAGCAATGAAAATATTTCATCAAAGAGCATGTATTTTCTAGTGGTAGAATTGTCTAAAGTGATAAAAACAAATTCTTAATTTGATTTCAAGTTGCTACGTTTTTTTTTGTATATTTCTGAGAGAGCAGGCCTTGTGCCTTAATTTTAACCGATCTTGTATGTCTAATTCATGAAACTAACAAAGGCAAAATTGATAATTTGCAGTCTATCGGTTCAACGTCAATTTTACTTAAATACTTGGTCCTAGCGATCGGGTTTGGCCCTCAATTTTTAGTACTGATTAAATTATACCATCGATTTATTTGAGGAATAAGATATAATAATTTTGAAAAAAAGTAAGATTAGATTATTCTTGTTTGATTGAATTTTTTATTTCGAGATAAACATTCCTAGGAAAAATCATGCCACAATTACGATATTAAGTTTATACAACATTTGATTCAGTATAACAATCTCAAAATAAATAATCTGGTGGTAAAATACTTAAAATGAGCAAGATGTGACTCCTTTTGATCTCCTGAAATCCTTTAAAGAATCTAAGACTGATGAGCACTTACATCAATATTGAATTTATTAACCCTAATAAAATACATGAGTTGCAGAAAGTCATGATAAACAACACGTGGTAAGATCTCCTCATCTTGATTGTCTGAGACATCATTCTTTTGGGACCTAAATTCATATGCATACATATATATAAAAAAAAGTATTTAGATTTAAAAAAATTGGACCGATAAATAAGAACAGAGATAGAGAGAGAAAAAACTACATCTTGAAAAAAGAGAAATTGAAGGATTATAGCTTCCAGAATAAGCTATGCCTCTTCCAAATCTTACAACTGAGTACAGTATTGAAGAGCTAGATATGCGCCTTATATAATAAATTATGTTGTATTTGTAAATATATATATATTTTTTAGATTTTATAATATTAATGAATAGAGATATAAATGAGATTTACGAAAATCAATTTGCACAATTTCGAATCTGCCATCGACTTATAAATATGTTAATTTTGCTAGTAGTTTCTATCTATTCATCAAATGGAAAATGACTAATATATCCCACTACTTTAGTAATTGTTTAATTTTATCCTTGATTATACTATCCGACTAATTTTACTTGCTCCTTATGAAATATACGCTTCAATTAAAGCCCCGCTGTCTAGCTAAAATTTCCCAATTTTATTGGAAAAAATCAATTTCTAATGGATCTTGATTTAAACCCCACCCGCGACCCATTAGAAAAAAACCAAATAAATAACCCTTATTTTATAAAGGAAAACATATCAAAATATTACTAGTTTAGGAGCTAATTACTTGTATACATGTTAGTTTGCAATATTACAAATCTATCAGATTTTGGTGCGTCTAGATAGATACATGTATCTCGTTATACATAGGGTCAAAATTAGGCGTAACTTGTTTTAGATACACTGTATCCAAGTGAATACACATGTATCTAGATACATAACAAATCTCGTTCGCGTCCCTCCCATCTCGCTCGCACTCTCTTATGTATCTAGTATCCTAGATACATGTAAATCACATTAGTACATACAAATACATGTATGTGATTCGCGTGCATCTGTGATACAAATCAATCAGATTTTGGTGCATCTAGATATACATGTATCTTCTTATACATGGGATCAAAATTAAGTGTAATTTATTTTTAATACATCATAAACAAGTGGATTCACATGTATTTGGGTGCATAACTAATCTTGTTCTTTGCTCGCGTCCCTTTCATCTCGCTCACCACCTTTTTATGTCTCTAGTATCGTCTCAGATATATGTGAATCACACTAGATATGTTCATATACATCCTATTGTGTTTCTAGTGTGATTTGCGTACATTGTGATACATAACTATCTCGCTCGCCTCCCTCCACATCTCGCTCGCCTCCCTCCCTCTCTATGTTAGTGTATCTGATAGCAAAAATATAATATTTCATATGATCATTATATGTTACTCAACTATTAGTATTTTACTTAGAAAATTACTCAACTATTGGTATTTCATAGGGGTGTCAAATGAGGCCAAATATAGTTAACCCGCACAACTCACCCAGAATTTTATGGGTTAGACTCAAGATAATTTAAATTGCGCTCAATCTCAACTCATTCAAGCCTTAACCTATTTTAAAAGAATCTTCAATCGAGCCCAATTTAATCTCTAATTTCAACATGTTTTAAAACTCTTTATTTGCATTGGTGTAATGTACATTCTCATATTTAAGGTATAATTACTATCTATTTATATCTTTTAGGAATTATCTATCCACTTGTAAAAAAAATTGAGTTGAAATTCAAATTATGATTATAAAATGTAAATAACAATACGTTAAAATTATTGAGATTAAGCGGGTCATGACCCAACCCAATTTTAGCCCATTTGAGCCCAATTCATTTGAGCTCAAGTAAATTTAGGCGGGTCATAACCCAACTCAATTTCTATTCAACCTATTTTAATATCTCCAATTTCAACCTAGTGCACCCATTTGACACCCCTAGTATTTCACTTAGAAAGTCACTCAACTATTGATGTTTCACTTAAAAAGTTACCCAACCAATTTAAATGTGTCCAAAAAATGGTGAGACTTCACGTACTGCTCTCCCAACTGCCTACAGACCAACGCCATTTGGCTCTCTCCTAGATGAGAGATCAGAGCTACCATGTTTAGTTATTTTGCGACATCTGCAAAAATAGGCAGAGTTGCTTCGACTCAGCGGAGGGTTCCGTAAAGATTTTACAAAAAATTCGTCTAGAAGTCATATCACCAAAATATTCATGGGTTATAACCAGTGGCGAATCCAGGATTTTAAGGTTGTGGTGCTCCTTTAGCTATCAATCACAAAATTTAAGTGCACAAATTTAACACTTGTTTTAAGAAAGACAATCATATTTAAATATGACGGTGAAGAAGTCAATAAAAGAAACTACAATAAAATTATTTCGGAAAAGAAAAAAGTAATTTTTTTAATAAAAATTTGTTTAGAAAAAGTTAACTAAAGGGAAAAAAGAACAACCAGCATAGAGAGAAAAAAAAGAACAAAAAATAAAAAATCAAACTGAAATAAATCAGTAGATCGAACGCAAGACTAGAAGCAAGTTAACAACCTTAAGCACCCACTTGCTACCACTGCGCCAACCAAGCCATTTGCTATCTAGGTGCTTAGCTTTAATCTTTATACGTTATTTCTTAATTTCTATATAAGTATATATAATTCAATATGAGGTTAATGGGTGCTCGAGCACCTGAAAGGTACCATGTGGGTCCGCCCCTGACTATAACACACACGAAATATTGAGAAGATCGCCTAATTCCTGTAAAATGTCCAAAACGTGTCCAAAAAATAGTGAGACTTCACATATTGCTTCTTCAATTCCCTACAAAGGGTTTCGTAAAGGTTTTGCGAAACAAATCAACCGAAATCTATATCACCAAAATATTTTATTGGCTAACACATGAAAAACTGAGAAAATCGCCTAATTCCAATAAATTGTCTCCTAAATGACCAAAATATGTCAAAAAACAACGAGGCTTCATGTACTGCTCCCCTAACTCCCTAGGAACTTCATGCCCAAAATATTCTACCACATACTTTACAACAGGCTAGCAATTAATTCTAAAATTGTGAATATCGTTTATTCAATTGAAGTACTGCTGATTTACATTGCTGGACTAACGTTATTAAAGTCTTGGTTTTATTATGATTTTTCTTTTTATAATTATTAAAACAAGAAACTAGACGAGTGGTTTTTAGTTTCTTTTGAAAAATCCCCCTTGAGGTGATTGGGGGATTTGCGGAATAGTAAAATAAGGGGAAAATTAGATTAATGATTCATTCGATCAAAATTTCTTGTCCAAAATAATTTAATTATTATTTTTGATTCTGATATCCATCTTGGAGTTCGACTAAATTCAAATTCATACTAAAAAGTTTTATATTGCGAGGTAAAGCACTTCTTTAATAAAAGTGACTTTGTACTTCGGAGCGGATCTATGCAGTTAGGGGAGAGGGGGAACAACCAAGGCTAATTAAAAAATAGTCATGAATACTGCCATATGCATTATAACCAAAACGGCATTTGAATTTGTGGATTGTGCCCTAGAAATTAATAAAATTAGCAAAAAAAAAAAAACTATGAGGTTGATCTCAGATTTATTTTTCAGTAAAGATAATAAATTGTAATCCCTTGTTTTATTATATACTTGGGAATCTGTATTAAAAGTTAAATTTTCATTTTGCTGGTCCATTCTAGGAAATTAGGAGCGTTTTTTTCCATACTACATTTAATATTAATTACTCCATTAAATAACTACATAAAGTAGTAGAAAGTTCTAAAACATCATTAATAATGTTAGTTTAGTCAACTTTCTTAAGGATTAGGTCAAGTAACATGAAATAGAGGGAGTAAATAATTTCTTCTCATCTGCCTCTAACTTTGGTGGATAGAGATACCTTATACGTGTGTTGATGGGATGTAGCAAATAGGGGCGAATCTAATTAAGAAGGGGAGAGAGTGTTCACCCCAACTCCCTCAGTAAAAAATTACACTATATGTATAGTAAAAAATCACATCATTATTGTACGAAAAATGGTATAAACAAACAAATCACACAGTAAACGTGTTTTTCACATATATGAGCAAAAGCTTGTCTATAAAATGAAGGGGTTAGCAAGGAAGGATAAATCATCAAAACAAAAAAAAAGTCCATAAACATAAAGATCATATTACTACATCCTCCCTATGAAAATGTCACGACTCGAGTCTACACCCTGGACGTGGCCGGCACTCAAGAACCATTGTTGGTCCCCAAGCGAACTTTCATCCTGGCTGACTACAAGTGGAAGACTAACTTAAGCATGCAAAAGCTTAAAATTGAAATAAAAGTTCATAAAACTTAAATACAAACTTTAAATCCAAAGAAAACTCTGTATAATAAAATATATACAACTTGCCATGAAAGGCAACTTTAGTCTTTAAAACATTTAATAAAATAAACAACTATACTGACTATCTATGAAGCCTCTAACTGATAAAGATGGAAGTTGGGACAAGACCCACGACATCCCAACAACTGATATAACTGAAAGGTAAATGAAATCCTCTGGAAGCAAGGAGGCTCACCATAGCTAACTCGAACTCTCGGATGTATCAACGAAGCTCCTGTTGATGATCATGAATGCATGTGCCTGCATCATGAAAAGATGCAGGTCAAATGGCTCAGTACATGGAATGTACGAGCATATAAGAGGAATTCTAAAGAATAAACATAAGCTTGAAACTTGATAAAAAGGAAACATAATTACCTCTTCTCAAACTTACTCAACTCAAGGAATACTCAAGGATACTCAAAACTACTCAAACTTACTCAAGGATAAGATACTCAACTCAAAGATATGATAGTCGACTCTGGGTACTCAGCTCTGGACACTAAACTCAATATAAAGCAACAATACACATGCAATATATGGAAAGCTTCATAAAACAGTAAAAACAACTTAGTCCATTAAGGAAAATGCAATAACAAACTCAACTTTACTTATATAATAAAGTAATATAGTTTATGTGGGAGTTTCTCTAACTGACAACCACCACTATGAGCCTAAGTGGTGATACAACGTCTTGCCCACGCTGCCAGAACTGTCCTATACGTTGCCGTCATATAGAACGGTTAACTTAGTGAATCCACTAGTCTATGCTAAAAGCATCTTAAGGAGTCATCTAAAAAGTATGATCATTTACTACCCATGATGGTTACATGGTTTATGGAGACTTGAGTTATCTAAACTCGCATCCCCATATCGGTGCTCAATACTACTCCCAAAATATACTTAGCTCATATATTTGTAAAAACAAAACTCTTTCTTTGGTTTGAGATAATTACTCAAAACTTGGCTTAAAAGCTCTCTTGGAAATCATAGTTTCCTCTTTACTGAAAAACTAGCTCAAAGGCTCTTTTGAAATCTCAGTTTCCTTTCTTGTTTAAATGTGAAAACATTTACTCTTTGGGAATAGATAGTCCCAATATACTCTTTTGAAGAAATGAACTCAACTCTTTACTCTTTGCTTAACTCAAAACTTAAGTCTTAAAACAAAGTTAAAACGTTTGTAAAAGACTTCTTAAAATATGGTTCATGCCAAAATTTATGAGCATGAACTACTCAATGCAAGGTTTTCAATAACCATAGATAGAACTCAATACTTGGAACTTAAGAACTTCAATGATACTACTCATTTAAAGAATGGTCAACTCGAAGGGTTCATGCGGAATTATAAGCATGAACTTCTTAACTCAACAACTCAAAGATACTTCTCAAAAGGGCTTAGGAATTCAACACTTAAAGGCTTAAAACTTGAAGATACCACTTCTCTGAAAGATGCTCAACTTACAAAGTTCATGCGGAATTATGGGCATGAAACAACTCGACTCGATGGTCTACATAACAACATGGACTCATGTATACAACTCGTCTCATTCTCTTACTTACTTTCTCAGAACTTAATTCAAATCGATAGTTGATCTCAAAGGATTCACAATTGAACTCAAAAGGCTTACTTGAACTCTACTCTTAACTCTCTCTTGAATGTGAATTATGAATTCAAGAGTTTTGGTTCTTGATATGAAGGATCTCATGATGACAAAGTAGATTCATGAATACATTCTCCTCATCCTCATACTCACTTGCTCGAGTCTTGAAACAAGTTACTAGTAATTGTAGAAGACTCCTAAAAAAGACTCTAAGGGACCTTATCAAAAAGGTTTGAAAGAACTCTCAAACTTGACTTTCAACTCTACCTTGAATTTGATTTATGAATTCAAGGTTATGACCATGTTAGGAATGATTTTAGGTGTTTAGAAGTAGCTTAGAGTAGTTAGAATCGAAAGGGAGTGAAGGTGCACTTTAAACGAACTCAAACGGGGCAACCAACGACAAACTGGATGGGGCAGGCGACCCTGGCGCTATGGGTGGCGCGGGGCGCCAGCCCCTAAACTTCAGAGGTGGGTTTGGGGCGCTCTGGCAGGCGCATCGCGCCAGGCCGCAACCCAGAAAATTCAACAATTTTCTTTTCTCGTTTTCTCACCCTTTTCGCCTAGAATCGAATGGTTTCTTCCCCAATCACTTAGAATTGATTACTTAACATAAGTACACTCTAATCTACTCAATACATCCCTTAAAACACTCACTTTGATCTCAAGAAATCATCCAAAACCCAACACAACAAGATTTAGAATGAACTGCAAGAACACCTATCAAGAACTCATCAAGAACTCAAATCTTTCAACTTCAAGAATGAAATTTGCGCTGAAAATAACATGTTTGGCGTGTGGGTGAACAAACCCAACACTATGGAAGCTTACATACCTCTTAGGGATTAAACCCATGGCCAAAATCCGCAACAAGACGCAAGAATCTTGACTAACGCTTGATCTTCTCTCCTCTTTTCTCTTCTTCTTTTCTTTCCTTTTTCTCAACTAAAACCCTAGGCGTAAAGGATTATAAAACTGAACCTAATAGGATTAGACCCTTAAAACTTTACTAAAAACGAATTAAATCTTATTGGGTAAGGAAAAGACCAAAATACCCCTTACTATTTCCGGTTTACTTTCCTTAACTGGACAGCCTAACTTCAAAAGGTCATATCTCACTCATCCGAACTCAAAACTTAGCAAACTTGGCGGCGTTAGAAAGATAATTCAAAGGTCTTTCCTACGGTACCTGGTAATACACCTAACTCATCCTGAGCTAGGAGTTATGGTCATTTGAAGTCAACCCAAAACTCATACTTAGCTTAACTTGTAAAATTTCAGATTTTGCTATTTCCAATTTAGTTCTTTTTCGAACTCAAGGTGCTACATCTAGTGAACTTAACACTTAAGAAATTTTAATTCCTCGGTAAATCCTACTCACAACGAAGGATGGTTCGAGTCTTAGTTCGAAAAAAATTTCTGGGGAGTTACAGAAAAGGCCCAAGCATATTGATCGTTGTCATATATTATATATATATATGCCTCGATTTGGTCTCTAGTAAAATTATGACTATGTAATGCGTAATAAGGACCTTAGTCCAAATAATAATAATGTAATGTATGGCCTACTTAATTGCCAATGCATACTTTATCTTTTATGTTTCTCTTCTTCTTTATAATTTCTTAGCCCTTTAATTTCTTCAAAATAAAAAAAATAAAAAAAATAAAAATCAAGCTTTCAACATATCGTCCAAAATTTGTGGATGTCTCTTGTGGATGAAATGCTTACTTAGATCTACTCGTATATCTAATGCTTCTTGATTTTTTTCCCAAAAGCATGAAGTGAATTGTGATCCTATTCCAGAGATCGATGATGGTTGTTACATATTATTTCATTAAGTATTGTATTCTATTGTATCGTATCGTATTGTTTGAATGAATACAATACTTGAATAGATTGTATCGTTCTCCCGTCCTTACATAAATCACACATCCATAGTTTGAATGATAACCCTACAAGAAAGGTAAAGTATGGGATAGAACTACTATGAAAATAAAGGGTAAAAGATCATGAAATATAATTAATAAATAATAAATAAAGACAAAATGAGGAGAAAATATTAAGGTAATGACACGATCACACCAAATCGGTCGTTACATGAAATGAGTCTTCTTGTCGTTACCTAACAATGAATTTAAATGACACGATACAATAGAATTTAAGTAACAATTAAAACAAACATGGTATTTAAATTACTATTTGCAAATGTTTGTAATCTGAATAAATGTTGAGGCTTATTTTTTTAGTGAAGTTGAGATAAATCCTACCATGGTGTAGGTCATGATTTTTCATCTTTATGAGCTAACTATTTTACATAAAAAAAAAATACTATATTGCTATTATTTTTTTTATCTTAATAAAAAGCCACTGTAAAACAAATAGATTAACCTAATTCATCACTTAGACAAAAAATTGCCATAGCCTAATAATTCACCTCTTGAGTAATAGTTAGAAGTGTATAAAACATCAGGATAAAATATATATTAGGTAGCTAATTATTTAATATATTTACCTCTCTTATTTATAACCACGATAAGCTCACTAGCTAGTACAGTACATCAATAATTGGGAGATCAAAATTGCTATTTACTTTGCCTCATTTTATGCGCTGTAATTTTTTTAATTGGTTAAAAAAAAACTTATATTTTCTTGTTTAGACACAATGTTAATTTTGAATAATAAATTTATTTTTAAATAGATATTTTATAAATATATTCTTAACTTATTTTAAATCATAAAAAAATCCATGTTCAGTCATATACTATCACTACTCACTAGTATAGTATAGAGAGAGTATTATTTTCGACAACAATAATTGCATAGAGCATTTGATTTGTGCCATGACAATAATTGAGTAGTACACATAGGCGTATCTAGTGAGTGTTTTCTAGATCATATAAAATATTGTTATATTTTTTGAAATAATAATTATTTATAAATGTATTAATTTATGTTCAAATATCATATAATGCAATAACGATTGAATACATTTTTTTAAGTGAGGTCAGAAATTTAAATCTTATATTATTAATGTATAACATTTTTTTTACGTGTGAGTGGATCGTTATTGTCAAATTTCTTTCAAATGAAGGACAGCTGAGTCATATTGTTGAACTAACGTTTTTAAACCGTTGATTGTATCATAATTTTTTTTGTTTTGTAATTATTAAAATAAGAAATTACACGTTAAAAAAATGTTCCAAGTCATTGTCCATATGGAAAGGACTTAACAACTAGTACATAATGATCCAATTGAGAAGAGTCCTATCTAAATTTTGGGATTATTTAGAGGAGATTTGAATTGATTAGGATTGAAAAACATCGATCGGCAATATATAGTTTATTGTATCAAAAATATATATACATCTCTAATACATAAATATTTATACACCATCTATACATGACTATACAATATCAATACATTTATATACATATCAATACATTACATATACATATGATCACTTTATTGTAAACATTTTGTGTCGTCTGTACATATTGGTAAGTAACCCGAGAAACTCATTATTTGTGCTTTTCTATTAAATCGGAACTCATCGTCAATCTCTTAAAGTTAACATCAATTTTTTCTAGACACTTTAACTAGACCTTAATTATTTTAAACACCTCAAACACGACATGTTATGTCATTTTGACACTTTTTTGATAATTAACTAAAATTATAACGTGTGTATAGTACACTCACCAATGACATATCATAATATAACTAATTAAAAGAAAACATGTAACATTTGAATATACTAATTAATAATTTTAAAATAAATCATATTAAAAAAATCAACAAAAAATAAAATAAAAATTCCTATTTTCTACCCCCAAACCCCAACTTACCTTATTCCTTTTGAAACCTTTTTTTTTGTTCTTCTACCAATTTTTTTTCTTTTTCCAAATGTTTTTCTTTTTTTAATTTTTCTTTTTGATTTCATTTTTGTTTGCAGTAGATTTGATTAGGAGGACTATTTTACACTGATAGTAATTTTTGGGGTGAGATTCCAACAAAAGGGATAGTGTCACGACCCAAAAATGGACGTGATGACACTCGTCTTATCCCATCAAGACAAGTCAGCCTAAAACTCAACCATTACAATAAAATGCGGAAATTTCATAATCAACTCAAAAATACCCCCAAAATCTGGTTGTCACGTGTACAAGCCTCTAAAGTATTACAACTGATTCAAAAGAAAAACACAAGTCTCATATGATATTGTTTCTAGAGTAGAACAAGATCATAAACAGGAGTAAGAAGGTCTGTTGAGTTGACAAACAACTACCTCACAAATCTCCAAGAAGCCTCGGAAAGGAAGAGAATATATCACAAAGGTCCGGGCTAGTGACCTACAAAAAAAATATAATAGCAAGGGGTGAGTACCAAACAACGTGGTACTCAACAAGTAAACCTCTAAACACAAGCTAAGGGGATAGAATACGGGTACTCCTTACACCCCAACCGAACCTCCATAACTACAACCTACATAAAATTCAGCCTAGCCTAACAGTTCACAATTCACATAGCACATATCTCAACAACATCATTCTAACAATCACATATTCTCAACAACAAGCTCAGTATTCATCAATTACAACCTCCACGACTACAACCTGCTTAAAATCAGCCCAACTTAACAGTTCATAATTCACATAGCACATAGCTCAACAACAACACTCTAACAATTACATATCCTCAACAACAAGCTCAATATTCACCAATCAAAGTTCTAGAGAAAGGCACTCACAAGATCAGCAAAACACAATATCAAGTTCACTAATGATAAATATGTGCAATGCAATGGAATGCAATGTCAAGTATAGTGATGCATGTCTGACCTAGCGATACACACCCGCTGTCTCTCAGTCCGGGACCCATGGGGGACATATCTATCCATGCATCCATCGCGGCGCACGATACGACCCTCGATAATAGTAACCATCGCGGCGCGCGACACGTCCCTCGAAATATAGTATCCGTCGCGGCATGTGACACGTCCCTCGAAATATAGTATCCATCGCGGCGCGCGATATGTCCCTCGAAATGGTACATCCTCTTATCACATAACACTTATCACAACCATGTCTCAGAACCAATGCAAATGACATGTTCACACAAATAATGAGGAGATGACCATTTTCATAACAATACACAATTCACAACAATACAACCGTGATACAACATCAACAATGATTCAACAAGCCTTTCAACCCAGTCTCAAACATCACACATCAACAATTAAACACATTGCCTTTTATTACCCCTTTATCATCATTAGAAAATAATCAATATGTACAAGTCAACACATCACCAAGTCTCATTACCCCCAAACACATATCACAAGGAAACACACGAATTCCATACACTTAACAAGGGTTTAGAAATCCACTTGCCTCAAATAGTCGAACAATTACTCCGAAACTTGAGCCTCCCCTTTTCGTTGTGCTTCCAACTCAAAGCAATCTATTCACATTGATAATCACAATAAGATTTCGAAACTAACAACACCCATTTTATATTTCTAGCATATACCCAAAAACTTACACCAACCTAAAATCAAGTTCCTAAATTTTGATGCCAATTATCATGTCAACCCTCATATTTCCAAATTTCAAGTCTAGGGTTAAGTTTCCATTCTCCAATACCATAAATCTAATGATATTACCTAGTATTTAATTACATGTCTCAATCTATCAAAATTTCGTATCAAGGACATAACCCGTAATCTCTACTGTGGAATAATATAAAGAACCTTAACCTAGTTATCACTTTCATTCTTCTATAATGATTTGCTCCCAATTGGGCAATTATTACCCAATAATTGGCTATCAAAGCCTAGCCACCAAGTCAACACTACAATATTTACTCAATTTGCAAAACAAAGAAATCTAATTGTTTTTCTTACCTTCTGTTCCACCGCATAAAATTATAATAATAGTAATAACAACATGACTTCTAACTTCTATATCCCATACAAAATTTAAATTAGACCTTTTCGTGCAAATGGAACTGAACTTTCTTTAACATCTGATGAGAGTAAATTGAATAAGACATTAAATTATAAAACTAACACATGGCATATCATCATTATACATAGATTGTTTGTCCCCCATTAAATTAGAAGATAATAATAATCTACCGCAGTGGACAATTCTAAAATTAAGCAATTCAATTCTGTGTATACTAATAATATTCCGAATACAAGGATTTGAGCAAGGTTACATTACCTCTTGAAATCGGTTGGCTTTTGGTTGTTGCCGAAACTATTCTTGTCCATTATTATAATTATCTCCTCTGCGAGAATTTGAGCCAAAATATGCTTGTACGGCGACTAAATTATATTAAACCCTATTAACTTAATTTTTTTTTATACACGGGTCAAGTAGAATAGGATAATAATTAAATTGTGGATTTGGCCCATTAACCACCAACTAAAATAAATTATTTAAAATTTCTCATAAATTAATAACCATAGTTAAACAAATAGTCCAAAATTTTCAAACCAACTTCACCGACTGATCAAGAAATTACTCGAGGCAACTATCGAGAGGGGTAAAATAGTAACTTATGAAAATTTCCAAAAATGACCTTCCGGGTCATTACAGATAGCATTCTTCTTTTATTTTCTTTCAATTATTTCGTGTTTTGTTCTTTCATGTTTTTATTAAAAAATTAAAACTAGTGTACTGATATTTTTAATTTTTTTCCCCATATTTGTAATATTTTTCATCAAAAATTAGATCTTGTCCAATTTTGTTTTGTTTCCTATGTTAGTTGAGCTAGTTTAGTCTAACATTTTACTCCAATTTTTTATTTTTACCTATATAAAGGCAGCAGTCTCTTTTTTAAAAAAAAAAAAAATTCAAAAAGTGGTAGAAATAGTGTAAAAGAAATATTTCTTACAAGAAAAGAATAGAAGTTTTTCACGCGCTAAAAATGAGTTCAACAGACATAATATGTTAAGTCAGCAAAAATATTAAAATAATACAAAGAAATCCTTGTGACATTTAAAATAAACAAAACCTACTTTATAAGATATTTAAAGGCAAAAGGCATAAATTGCCCCCTAAACGTATACCCAAAAGTCATTTACACACTTTAATTAATGGGGGTGACCTATTACACACCTTAAGTACATAAAAGTATATTTATTTCCCCCTTCCGTCACCCAACCCAGGGCGCGTTTCGCTCACATAGTTGAGCGCGTCAACACGCTAATAAAGTCATTTTTATTTATTTTTTTAATTAAAAAAATCTAACCCAACGGTTATATTCCCATTCCCTTCACATAACCCACCCACCCGACCCTAATGAACAAAAACCCTAAATTTTCACCCAAAAATCTGAATCAAGAACCCTAAATTCAAACATAGTTCAAAATTCCTTCTTTTGAATCAAAGGTAACTCTTTTTCACTATTATTCATTCATCTCTTTTCCATTTTGATTCATTTCTCTCTTTTTCATTTTGATTTGTTTCTATCTATTTCGTATTTTGAATTTTTAGTTGTTTGATTCGCGGTAATTCTTATTAAGGTGCTACAATGGCTCGAATAAGCTTGACTAGGCTTTGTTTACAAGAGGAAGATCATGAATTGGAAGGGGTGCGATGCAAACACGGATTTGTTTTGCCTTTGCTGACCTCTTGGACCCCGAGAAATCCTAGTAGAAGATATTGGGGTTGTCCTTACTATGGGGGTAAGTTAATCTTTTTTAAGAGTTGAATAATTCGTTTTGTTGTTTCAAGAGTCATAGAATGATTCGTTTTGTTTTTTAAGAATGCTAGATCATGCGATTTTTGGCTTTGGAAAGATGATTATATTGATCCAAGATCCAAATTTGTGATTCCTAAGTTGTTGGGAAGAATTGCGGAGCTTGAACATAGTGTTGAATCTTCTCGAAAAGTTGAAACTTCGGATAAGGAAATCAACAAGCCTACTAAGTCGACCAAATCCATGGAAAGCAAAATAGATATGAACAAGAAGGAGTCAAAAATGGACAATTTTGATGATGATTTGAAGAAGATGAAAGCAGTTGAAAAGAAATGGAAAAACAAATTGGCCAAGTCCAAGAAAAGGGAGAAACAATTTTAGATTGCTCTGTTGTGTGTTTGTATTTTAGGTGTAAGTTTAGTATTTCAAAGAGTATTGTTTCTGAAAGGAGAAGGACATTCAAGGAAATTGTCATGATCTCTTATTGTACCAAAAATTTGCAATATTGTGTTGAACTTGTAAGGCTTTTGTGTAATGAAAAGAATTTACAAAGCTTCCCTTAGCTTAATTTGTCTCATTTATTGTTGCAAGTATTTGATTTTGTATTTGGTCATAAACTATATATTTAGTGTGTACAACTATCTGCTCAACTGTCTAAACTATACGTTTGTGTAGCCACTGCTTAAGTAGTCACTTATTGCCCTCCATAAACACAGAAACCATCACTAAAAAAGAAGCAATATTGTTACATAAACAGACATTCATAACTGCATAATCATTAATCAAAATAGAAGTTAATATATGTCAAAGCAGTTACATAATCAAACACCACAAATCAAAATGCAGTCACAACTGCAATTCATTGTCTTAAATATAAGGGTACTAAATAGGGATAAAGTGCATTGCATTGTCTATCACCCAACAAAACAAATGTCTACATTACATTACCAACAAAAATCTACCAAAACAAGTTAGATTGCATTAGAGCTCTCTAGGCTCAAATGTGCAGCCTTAGACCTAGTCTCCATTTGTTTTCTTCCCCTCATCTCTTCAAGTTGGCTTGATGTCATAGCTTGTTTTCCCTTCCATTTCACACCACATGGTGGTTTATGTCCAAGATCTCCAGTGACAACTGCTGAAGACTTCACATTTCTAAATCTTTCACTAGGCATTCCAGGCTGTTCAAATGAATATAAATAATCTTAATTTGTGATTAAAGAAAAAATAATAAATGATATTTAAGTATAGAAATAAGGAACTTACATTAATAATAGTAGCACCACTTTGTGTGTGTAGTGCACCCATTCCAACCATTCTTGTTCTGCTAGCAACACTACCCTAAAAAATAACAAAATATTCAGTAAAGCAACTTATTTAAAACTTATACATGAAGTAAATAAAGGAAACTATATCACCTTTTCTGTTGAACCCTTTGGTCTACCCCTTTCTCTTTCAGTTGGAGCATTAGGTGTTGCTCTTGGGCCAACAATTTGTGTTGATGTTGGTGCAGCAGCAGGGCCAGAAGGAGGTCTTGAACTTGGTCCAGCAGCAGGTCTTGAACTTGGTCCAACAGTAAAGCTTGTGCCAGAAGCAGGTGCACCAAGAGGACACTTTCTTTTATTGTGACCCTTGTTATGACAAGTGATGCATGACATCTCAATCCCTCTTTTGGATAATTTTCCTGTTTTACTGGTTTCACCTTGCTCTTTCTTCCTTTTCTTGCCAGGCCTTCCTAGCATCTTCCTAACAGGAGGTGGTATCACAGAGATGTTTTGTGATTCTGGCCACATTTTCAGATTCATAACTGGTTGAATGAAGTAGTTGTATGTCTTCATGTATGTTTCTCTGTTATACCAATGAGAAATGTAGTTGATTGGGTCCAATTTCCTATGGTGAAGAGCAGCTATTGCATGAGGACATGGTATGCCTTTCAACATCCATGCTCTACAGCTACATATTTGCCTTTGAATATCAACTACATGTCTGTATGGTCCATGAAGTACCTCATACCCTGTATCTGAATTTCATTCAATGCTGCATTTCATAGACTTAGTTGTGTTATCTTATAGAACCTTCATTGCCATTGGAGAAATGTCGCATATCCAAGTATTGCAAAACTCTCTCATCTGCCCTATTCTTTTCATCATTTTCACCCTAATTTCTTCAAGCATTGTAATTATAGTCTTATGCCTTGCTACTAATATCCATGAATTGAAACATTCAGCCATGTTATTGTCTACAACATCACATTTTGAGGTAAAATTGAAGTAAAGCTTGTTCCATCTTTCAGGATTATAATACAACAAGTGATCAACTATATTATTGCCCAACCTTTTCATATAACTAATGTTATCTTTTAACTCAGCCTCAAAAGTAGACCTTGCACACCTCCAGAAACATTTCTTTCTCTCAAGACCTCTCCATCTCTTTGACCAGTTAGCAAGGATGTGTCTAGCACACATTCTATGCTCAACATTTGGCAAATGATCAGTTATGGCAATTTCAAGACCCTATAAGAAAATTCAAGACATAAAACTAAGAAACTAAGACATTTATAAATAAATGGCATTCAAGACATGAAATAAATCAAAAAAATCAATAAATATTCTAACCTTTTGCATATCTGATATGATTGTGAAGTCTGTACCATCTCCCAACTGAAGATCTTCCTTTAGAAGTTTGACAAACCATGCCCAAGTAAACTTATTTTCAACTTCAACAACTGCCCAAGCCAGTGGTAGCATTTGATTGTTCCCATCTTTACAAACAACAACCAATAATTGACTTTTAGATACTCCCTTTAGAAAACAACCATCCAAACCAATACACCTCCTACAACCAGCCAAGAAAGACTTCTTCATTGCATCAAAACATATGTAGAAGCCTTGAAACATTTTTCTACCTTTCTCAAATGTTTCTTCATGAAGCTTGACTACACATGTACTACCTGGATTAGTTCTTAGCAACTCATCTTTGTAGTCCAAAATCCTCCCAAACTCAAGAACATAGTCACCCATTAACTCATGTAATACTTTGTTTCTTGCTCTCCTACACACTGTTCTTCCAACATATAAATCCAATTCTTTTTTAATAAGTCCTTGAAACTCAAAGATTCTAATGTCAGGTTGTTCCTTTATCCTTTCACAGTAGTGACTAGATAAGAACTTGCTATTACAAAGCTTGTTCCTATTAGTAGGATCACATTTGTGAACTGGATTGTATGTCTTTACAACAAAATTATCTGTCCTAGAATCAAAGCTAGCAAATAAAACCCAAGGACAACCAACTGTACACCTAACCCTTACCCTTGTTGGTTCATTAATATACATTTCAATTGCAACATGTTCAGCAACAACATATTTGGTAACAGCAGATCTAAACTCATTAACACTTTCAAATACAAGACCCAATTCCCACACTACTTTCTGAGAAGATGCATCAAATACAACTCTATTCACCTTTTTTCTCCTTCTTGGCTTAACTCTCTCTCTTTGTTGAACCTCTTCTTCATCATCACTGAAAGCATCTGGATCTGTTTCAAAACTGGCAGCTTCATCTGAGGGATAATAAGGCTCATCACCAGCTAACTTGCCTTCTAAGTTATTTCTATTACCACCTGTAGATTCATCATACCCAGCATCTGACCCTTTTTTTCTGTTCCTAACTTGACATGATCAGGCAATGGAGCTCTTTCTCCCATTTTCCTTCTCTTTCTTTTACTCCTTTCCTCCCTAAAACTTCTTAGTTCATCATCTACATCACTCCCATTAAATCCCCCCCCCCCCCCATTCAATGATTCTCTATCTGAATCTTGTTCATTAGAAGGATGGACAGGGTCAGGAATTGGATCAGAGGAAGGATGAATATGGTCAAGAGTTGGATCAGTAGAAGAATGGATAGGGGCAGGGGCAGGGGCATAAGCAGGGGCAGGGTTTGAGGCAAGGTTTGAGGCATTTTCTTGGGCCTCATGTGTGGCATTTTCTTGGGCCTCATATGTTGGTTCTAATTCAGCATCAAAAGATGCATTAGGCCCACTGTTTTGAGATACTCCCTCACCTACTCTACTTTCCCCATATTCCAATAAAGGTGGGACCAAAACAGGATCAGCAACAAAGTGACACACAAAACAGTCCAAAATATCTCCATGACTCAAACACTCGGCAATTAATATAGTATCATAGTCAGATTTGATTTCTAACATAGCAGTACTTCTAGGAAGTTTTACATACAACACACATTGTCCAGGTTCATACCCCAACTCTTTCAGACAATCCCTCAATTCAAAATAAGATAACCTATCTATATCAACATCTAAAAACTCATAAACTCCTCCACCATGATATGGTTTCCCCTTGTATTCCTTTTTTCCAATCTTAATAACACCACCGTGGTAAAATCTCAAAGTAATCAATTCAAAAGACATTTTAACCTGAAAATAATGTTATCAGTTAACCCTCAACAACAACGACAAAACATATACAACAACAAAATTCATACAACAACAACGGGGAATCATGTGAATGAAAGGCGACATACAGTAAACTTGAAAAAAAAAAAAGACGAAATAGCCCTAAGCTAAAAAGTATGAATTATGAAGTAACCCTAGAAATGTTTGACTGACCTTTCAAATATGGAGACGACAACAAATTATGAACGATGAACGCCTCGATTGTACCCAACAAACCCTAGTAACCACTGATTTGCTTCCACCAAACGATGAACGCCTCGATCGACAATGTTCTTCAAATATAACTACAAGGATGCTTCAAAAACACCACAAAATCGAAGAAATCTTTAGCTAAAATTAGGATTTACAAATGAATTTTTTCGATTAGGTTTTGGTGTTCTTAGAGAAAGGAAACGGGTGGGTGAAATAAATGGACTAGGGTAAAATAAAATGGATTTGGGTGAAAAAAATCGGGTTTGGGTGAAAATAAACGGGTTTGGGTCAAATGAATCGGATTGGGGTCTTTTATTACGTGGCTTAAATAGGAGGCGAGTGGCTTTCACTCTAGGCATGATGTCCTGGGTTGGGTGACGGAAGGGGGAAATAAATATACTTTTATGTACTTAAGGTGTGTAATAGGTCACCCCATTAGTTAAAGTGTGTAAATGACTTTTGGGTATACGTTTAGGGGGCAATTTATGCCTTTTGCCATATTTAAATAAAAATTGATGTATCAACTTTAAGAGATTGTCACCTTGTTGAAATAAATGTTAATGATTAGAGTCCTCATATAATGTTTTTACATAATCTTTCAAATGAAGCTGACTCCTAAAATTGGGTTCTCACATCCTCCGATTCATTGTCGGTAGGGGTGACAATTGGAGCAGAACATGGTGGGGTAGGGCACACCGTTAATAAGGTTGGATAGGGAAAGATTTAAACGGAGGGGGAGGGGTTAAAATGGGGCAGGACAATATATTAATTTTAATTTTTTTAATTAAAGTATTATAAGGTAAGGCAGGACAGAATAAAGTTCAAATTTAATAAAATTATAACTTAGTCTAAGAAAATAAGCTCTCATATAAAACACTTTCGTAGAATCTTAATAGTATAGGATCCCTTGTCCTAAGATGTAAAATGAAGTAAAGTTCTACATCCCCTCCATTTGGTTGTTAAAATTATAGAACAAGGACACTTTGGAAAAAAATAACTACATCAAATAGTACTAGTCAAAATTAATGTTTTAAAATATCATTAATAATATTACTTTAGTTAAATACACCTTTAATAAAGAGTTATCGCAGTACGTCTGTCAGTGGTTTGGTTTGATTTATAAATTTAAAAATCCGACACAAATGGTTTAATTTGATATTTAAAAAACCCGAATCAATCCGGCCATGTACACCCCTAATATAAACAAACAAATCAAACGTGTTCCACCTTAGAACAAAATCTTGTCTATAAAAAGAAGGGGTAAGCAAGAAAGGATATATATATATATATAGATATATTGAATTTCCTAAAGATAAATCTAGACGCTGACTCAAAGATTTAGCAGGTTCAAAATTTAACTTTAAGGTTTCAGGTATAAACTAGGGGTGTACAAAATCGAACCGAAAATCGAGTCAATCCGGAAAAAAAAACCCGACTAGTGGTTTGGTTTGACTTGGTTTGGTTTTGAAAAAAAAAATCCGACTATATTTGGGTTGGCTTGGTTTTAACTAAAAAAAACCAACCCGACATTATGTATATAATTTTAAAATTTTATTTTATACATAAAATATTTACTTTGATATAATTTTTAAATATTTCTTATACTTTTTCATTGTTTTTATCTTTTAATATATTTTTTCAAGTTTGAAACGTAGACTTATGAATGACCCAATAAAGATTATAGTCCACAGATATTGGTAATTATAATAAAGCTTAAATCAAAATCAAATTAATATTAATGCAAAAAGAAAATCAATTCAACACTAAGAATGACAATAATATTGAGTATTTCTTCTTTAGTTTTACATTGGTTTAGACAATTAAAATACATAATCTAATTTTAATTTCCTTTAATATTTAGTCATGTAACTAATACTTATTAAACTTAATTTTAGCATGATTTAGTACTTTTTAATTATGATCATTTTCATTATGACTTGTTAATTTGCAATATTTGTTTTACGCGATTTCATTATTATTATTTTTGTTGGATATTTTAGTGTCATTAATCATATCATATTGTGTTATATTTTTAAGAAATATCTTAGATAGTTGTATTTTGGTAGGACTAAAGAAATATTTGAAGTACTAGTAAATAATATGTTTGTATGAATACTTTACCGGAAAAACCCAAAAAAATCCGAAAAAAACCCGAGGTTGAAAAACCCCGAGTTTTATTGGTTTGGTTTATAAATTTAAAAATCCGATACAAATGGTTTGGTTTGATATTTAAAAAACCCGAACCAACCCGGCCATGTACACCCCTAGTATAAACAAACAAATCAAACGTGTTTCACATTAGAACAAAATCTTGTCTATAAAAAGAAGGGGTAAGCAAGAAAGGATAAATCATCAAAACAAAAAAAAAAAACTAAAGATGAAGATCATAGTAGTACTCTTTGTTTCCCTTGCAATATTCCTTCCATTGGCAAGTTGCAACAACAACCAACTATTGGTAGATGTACTTGATATCGATGGTAAACCCCTCAACGCAAGCCATAGGTACCACATACTTCCGGCCTACTACAGGATGAGAGATGGAGGCGTACGCCTTGCTAATCTTGGGGATCAATCACAAAACACTTGTCCAACATCGGTCGTGCAATCAAAAGATGTTACAGACAATGGTGTCGCAGTTTATTTTATGCCTAAAGATCGAACAAATGAGCATATTGTAGCAAACTCTCCGGTAAACATCAGATTCTATCTTGATAATTTTAATCCATGTTCTAACCAAATGGTGTGGAAGGTCGACCACCTTCGTGAAGACGTGCCGCTAAATGGCCACACCATTAGCACGGGTGAAGAGTTGGTAAATCCCGCTGATCATGTGAGTAGATGGTTCCAAATTGTGCCTGTTGCGAATAACAAGTATAAGCTAGTGTTTTGTCCCCGCATAAAATGCTATGATATTGGCGGTTTTCGTCAAAGTGGATATAATCGTTTGGGCCTCTCGGAGACACCAATATACTTTCAGTTCAAACTTCATCCTCCCTATGGTGAGACCCAAGCTTATTGATCATCATCATCTATTACATGTATGCCTCGATTTGCTCTCGAATGAAATCATGACTATGTAATATGTAATAATAAGGACCTTAGTCCAAATAATAATAATAATGTAATGCATGGCCTAGATAAGTGCCAATGCACACTACTTTATCTTTGATGTTGCTCTTCTTTTTAATTTCCGCAAAGTAAAAGTAAATTAAAGAAAATATTAACCCATAAGCATCTCTTGGACTCAAATTAATCTCATGAACCATCAGATTAAAAATCAATTGGCATTGGGGAGTGTAACATACTTGGTGTTAGTTCCAAAGGTTTAGTTTATGGGTTCTAAATTATCGTTCATTTTGTTTTGAATTTTTTTTTTTTTTTTGGTAAGCCTTTGAATAATATATATATATATATATATATTCCAATAAATTGTCTCCTAAATGACCAAAATATGTCAAAAAACAACGAGGCTTCATGTACTACTCCCCTAACTCCCTAGGAACTTCATGCCCAAAATATTCTACCACATACTTTACAACAGGCTAACAGTTAATTCTAAAATTGTGAATATCGTTTATTCAATTGAAGTATTGCTGATTTACATTGCTGGACTAACGTTATTAAAGTCTTGGTTTTATTATGATTTTTCATTTTATAATTATTAAAACAAGAAACTAGACGAGAGGTTTTTAGTTTCTTTCGAAAAATTCCCCTTGAGGTGATTGGGGGATTTGCGGAATACTAAAATAAGGGGAAAATTAGATTAATGGTTCATTCGATCAAAATTTCTTGTCCAAAATAATTTAATTATTATTTTTGATTTTTCATTCAGTGTCTGATATCCATCTTGGAGTTCGACTGAATTCAAATTCATAATAAAAAGTTTCATATTACGAGGTAAAGCACTCCCTTAATAAAAGTGACTTTGTACTCCGGAGCGGATCTACTTAATTGCCAATGCATACTTTATCTTTTATGTTTCTCTTCTTCTTTATAATTTCTTCAAAATAAAATTAAAAAATAAAGCTTTCAACATATCGTCCAAAATTAGTGGACATGTCTCTTGTGGATGAAATGCTTACTTAGATCTACTCGTATATCTAATGCTTCTTGATTTTTTTTTCCAAAAGCATAAAGTGAATTGTGATCCTATCCCAGAGATCGATGATGGTTATTACATATTATTTCATTAAGTATTGTATTCTATTGTATCGTATTGTATTGTTTGAATGAATACAATACTTGAATAGATTGTATCGTTCTCCCGTCCTTACATAAATCACACACAAGAAAGTATGGGATAGAACTACTATGAAAATAAATGGTAAAAGATCATGAAATATAATTAATAAATAATAAATAAAGACAAAATGAGAAGAAAATATTAAGGTAATGAGGCGATCACACCAAATCGGTCGTTACATGAAATGAGTCTTTTCGTCATTACCTAACAATGAATTTAAATAACACGATACAATAGAATTTAAGTAACAATTAAAACAAACATGATATTTAAATTACTATTTGCAAATGTTTGAAATCTGAATAAATGTTGAGGCTTATTATTTTAGTGAAGTTGAGACAAATCCTACCATGGTGTAGGTCATGATTTTTCATCTTTATGAGCTAACTATCTTACATTAAAAAAATACTGTATTGCTATTTTTTTTTTATCTTAATAAAAAGCCACTGTAAAACAAATAGATTAACCTAATTCACCACTTAGACAAAAAATTGGCATAGCCTAATAATTCACCTCTTGAGTAATAGTTAGAAGTGTATAAAACATCAGGATAAAATATATATTAGGTAGCTAATTATTTAATATATATTTACCTCTCTTTTTTATAACCACGATAAGCTCACTAGCTAGTACATCAATAATTGGGAGATCAAAATTGCTATTTACTTTGCCTCATTTTATACGCTGTAATTTTTTTAATTGGTTTAAAAAAAGACTTATATTTTCTTGTTTAGACACAATGTTAATTTTGAATAATAAATTTATTTTAAAATAGATATTTTATAAATATATTCATAGCTTATTTTAAATCATAAAAAAAATCCATGTTCAGTCACATACTATCACTACTCACTAGTATAGTATAGAGAGAGTATTATTTTCGACAACAATAATTGCATAGAGCATTTGGTTTGTGCAATGACAATAATTGAGTTGTACACATAGGTGTATCTGGTGAGTGTTTTCTAGATCATATAAAATATTGTTATATTTTTGAAATAATAATTATTTATAAATGTATAAATTTATGTTCAAATACCATATAATGCGATAACGATTGAATACATTTTTTAAAGTGAGGTCAGAAATTTAAATCTTATATTATTAATGTATAACATTTTTTTACGTGTGAATGGATCGTTGTTGTCAAATTTCTTTCAAATGAAGGACAGCTGAGTCATATTGTTGAACTAACATTTTTAAACCTTTGATTGTATCATGATTTTTTTTGTTTTGTAATTATTAAAATAAGAAATTACACGTTAAAAAAATGTTCCAAGTCATTGTCCATATGGAAAGGACTTAACAACTAGTACATAACGATCCAATTGAGAAGAGCCCATATCTAAATTTTGGGATTATTTAGAGGAGATTTGATTTGGTTAGGATTTGGGCGTGTGTGGTCCCCCCCCTCTCTTCCCTTTTTTTCTCTCTCTTCTTCTTTATTCTTTTTATTTTTTAACAAAATTAATATAATGAAAAAATTATGTTTTGATTCAACAAGAACACAAAATAAAAATAAATTAAAATAATATTTCTTCCCATACAAATTTTACACATGTTACATTAGTATAAACATGTTAGGAATTATGGACACCTAAAATCTTTTATTTTTCTTTATTTTAGTCATTAAAATAAAAAGAAAAACCTACTAATTAAAATTAATATCTTACATAATAAATATTTGTTATTAATTCTTCTCATCATTTTAGTTTGTTAAGCCATAAATACATGTATCATCGTAAGAGAATCAAAATATAAAAGCAAGAATAAACGTAGACAATAGTTTTACTTAAACATGAAATAAATCATGGGTTGTTTAAACATGAAATAAAATAAGGTTTGTTATATCAATTTCGCACTAAGTCTAATGATATAAAATATCTAAACATAAAGTTGATATGAAAGATTTGAACACTCTTCATATTATATCAACGAATATTAATGGTTTAAACACATACAAAATTTAACAATTTCAATATATTGCAACCAATGCTTGTATAATCATGACATTAAACTATATAAAAAGGATTAAGTGTTACCTCTTGTGAAAATTAATTCACAAAGAAAAAATCACAACTGGAACCACAAATTAAAAACCACGAATAAAAACCCCGAATTCAATTTTTCTTTTGTCGCTGAATGATTTTTGTTTTTTTTTGTTAGTATTGCTTGAAGGAAAGAGTGTTCGGTGTATGTTTTGGAATTTGGGTGCATGAGTTTCTATATGCTTTTTTTATTGTTTTCTCTTTTTTTTTTCTTTTTTTTTTCTTTCTATAATTGTGTTTTTTGTATTAGGTCGTGTGTGTAGTGTGAGGGGGTAATGGGAAAAGTGGGGTGAGATGTGGGTGAGTGGGGTAGTGTAGGATAGTATTAGCTTCTTCTTTTTTATATATTTTTTTATTAATATAATATAATAGAAAAAAAAACATTTAGTAACAATGGGTCCCATATGTTCCCTTAACAGTGTATCTACTGTTGATGAACAGTGTTTCTACTATTGGTGTCGGGTTATGACGGCTCTACTGTAGAGGCGGCTTCACTGTTTGTCTTTTTCTTTTAATTTGTGGAGTAAATCTTCCACTTTTTTCAAAGTATCTTTTGATATAGTCCGGACGATCCCTGGGATGATCTTTCCCTTGTATTATTACTTTTACCTCTGCCCTTGATAATCCAAGGAGGGTCCATCCTGCACACATAACATTTTACTTTATTCGGATATATCGTAATAATCACTGTAATAATTACCACTATTGATATCCTTGGGGCTATCCTATTCATAATCATATATAGATAAATCTTCTCTAATAATATCATTAATAATTTTACATATTATAAATTCCTGCAAGTGTTCACTGTGGCATATGGTCCTGTATATTTTAATACTCAACCTAATTTGCAATTATCTTTAACTGATGGTAATATTCTTGATGCTTTAACATTAAATGTTAAAACGTATGGTTATAATTATAAAACTATATAAATTTGTACATATTTCGATTAAGATTTATAATATAATAAAATATAATATAATATAATGATAAGAATATTATTTAAATATTTTTAAACTAACAAGAATTAAGTATCTAATAATAAATTATAATTAAGAAATGCTAGTTTATTTATTAAAACTTAAATAAAAAGAAACATTTTTTTATAAATTTCTTTTCTTTAAAATTAATCTACATTAAAATGTGACTCTATTTTTTTTTATCATTTTCAAATATTTTAAAATAAATTTACTAAAGTAAAATACATCCATACATATTTAATTTAAATTTTTAAAAATATTTAAGTACTTAAAATGATATAAAACTTTAAATTTGGTCAAAATTTACGTGTCTACATCTTCGACAAAAGATAAATGTAATATTAGTTATAAATACCTATAAAAATAAATCAAAAATAATAATAATAATACAATAACAAATAATACTAACAAATAATAATAACAGTAATAATAATAATAATAACAATATAAATACTACTACTAATAATAATAATAACAACAAATGATAATAACAATAATAATAATAACAACAAATGATAATAACAATAATAATAATAACAACAACAACAACAATAATAATAATAACAAATAATAAAATGAATAATAATTAAAATAATATTAACAATATTAATAGTAACAACAACAACAACAAATAGTCGAACAACAACAACAATAACAACAACAACAACAACAACAATAATAATAATAATAATAAGAATAAGAATAAGAATAAGAATAATAAAAATAATAATAATAACAACAAATAATAACACGAATAATAATTAAAGTAATAATAACAATATTAATATTAACAACAACAACAACAACAATAACAACAACAAGAATAATAATAATAAGAAGAATAATATTTTTTTAAAAAACTTAGAAATAGGTGAACCAAATAATAATAAAAATAAAAAACTAAAAATAGTCTAACCAAATCAATATCAAATGGCATCATATTTATCACGAAAAAGTAAAACATCAAGATTTTCAAAGTTCTTAATATGCTTGGTAGAACCTTGCTAAAGGTTTTGTTTTGGTTCAAAACATTTGATTTTATGAGAAGACGTCTAAAAGAATTTATTAAGAACAATTTATTTTCTACTGTTAAAACTAAAACAATGTATATTTGAAAAGATAGGATTTCAATATCATATTATTCAGTACAATTATAAAATTATTCAGTACAATTATAAATTTATATAAAATTAAACTTTCGATTTTACTATAAGAAATCTCTTGGTTCGATTCGATGAGTTAATCATTTTTTTAAAAAAACATTGACACTCACAACTATAGTACTTTATCATAATATATTCAAAATCTTGGTTAATTTCTTTCATTTGTGCTTTCATTTTTTTAGTTTATTTCAATTTTCACACGGATGAAAAACGTTAATAGAATCCATGAAATATTTCACATCTTTGCAAAATCTAAGTCGATATTATCTCTATATAATTGCTCTACGTACGTGGAATCACTACTAATTATTTATGTATTTTTAGACAGAAGCAAATAAATCGACTTAGTCTGTATTGTTTACCCACCACAAAATCGATAGGCATGCACAAAAATAAGCATCAAGGTTTGAGAAATTATTTTTTCTATACTCTTTATCGATGAAAGTGTATAAAATAAAAAATGAAATGTCTTCAGCCAACAAATAGTTGTGATGTAGAGGTAGAATACTACCCACTCACGGTACTTATAATCTAGATTGTATTTTTCAAATGATGCATTTTATAATTGCGTAATTTAGGAAAATTGATGAATTGAATATTTTTATTTTTACAAAATCGACCGATAAATGTATTGTTAAGGGACTATTTTAGACCTACTTCAATAGTTCAGGGACCATTTATGAAATTCTCTAATTATGAACAATCATAGCCAAAGAAAATTTGTATATAGCTATGAATTTTTTCGTAGAAAATAGTTGAATTATTTAACTACAAATTCTAAGTCATCACTATTTAACACCTTACATATTTTGTGACATTTTTTTGTTGTCACTAAATCATAGGTTGATTAGAGACAATAAAATTATTGTCACCAATTGTTCATATTATTAGTGACGAAAATAAATGTCACAATTAAATCTAAATTTTTATAGCTAAAACTTATAATATTTAACTACAAACTTTTATTTGTCGCTATTGTAACAACATATTTTTTGAGACGAAATTATTTTGTGTCCAAAAATAAATTAATTTTAAGACAAAAATAATTTGTTACGAATTAGATACATCATTTGTGATGAAATAATGTGTCACTGGTAACTTTGAATTCGTGACTGACAGTACTCAATAAATGGCGCCAATTCATTTTTTCGTGGGAAATTTTAGTGGACAAAATTTGCCACAAACTTTTATGTTTCGTCACTAAAAGATTATGCCTCATATATTTAAGCACAAAATGTAATTTTTGTCACTAAAAGCAAATAATTAGTAATGAATTTTATGTCGTAGCTAGTAATTTCGTAGCTATATATCATATTTGTTGTAGTGGTGTTTCTTGTCCATACACCCCTGAATAGAATGGGTGTGCCGAAAGGAAACATAGACATGTAACTGAAACTGGTTGTGCACTTCTTTTTCACTCCCATGTCCCTTCTAAAATTTGGACAAACGCATTTGAAACGGTTGTCTTTGTTATCAATCGTCTGCCCACTCCTCGGTTAAATCATCAAACTCCATATGAAATTTTTTTTAGTGACAAGCCTGATTACAATCAATTACGTGTTTTTGGTTGCTTATGTTATCCTTGGCTTCGTCCTCATTCACAAAATAAATTAAGTCCATGTTCAACTCTCTGCGTCTTCTTTGGCTATAGTCGCACTCACAAAGGCTACAAGTGTTACAATCGTGCCTCTAACAAATTTTTTGTCTCATGTCATATGTTGTTTGATGAACAGGTATTCCCTTTTCAAGAAATCGATAGTGTGTGTGCTGCATCTACTAAGCCTGAAATAAGTTTGTCTCTTGTTATTCCTACTCCTCAGATTGTTCCAGCTGCATAAATGCATCCACCAATATCATAATTGTCACGCCCTGAGCCTACACCCTGGGCGGGACTGGCACTCGAAGACCATTGTTGGCCCCAAGCGAACCCTTGGTCTGGCTTACTGACTCAGCGGAAGACTTAAGTCATCACATACACATTTTGAAGTAACTAGAATGTTATAAAGGAACATTCAACTGGCCATTAAGGCAAACTCAAGTCTTTAATATATGAAATGAAAAGTAAAGACAACTGGATTAACTAATTGACTGTCTGTCTGTCTGACTATTTATGAAGCCTCTAAACAATTGAGATGGATGTCGGGACAGGCCCACGACATCCTAATGAACTAATACTAAAACTGAAAGCGATGTAAATGAGTCCTCTGAAATGCAAAGAGGCTCACCAATAGACTTTGAACTGCTCACTGGATCAATGAATGCGCTGGATGCCGATCCTAGTTAGATGTGTCTGCATCATAAGACAATACAGGCCAACTGGCATCAGTACATTGAATGTACGAGTATGCGAGTTGGAATGCTAAAACAACATAGGCTTTAAAGAGAATCTGAAGAACGTACCTGGCTCAACTTAACTCAACATAACTGGACTCATTTCAATATAAAGCAATTTAAAATCAAGTGCAATATAAGGAAAAAGCTGTTTAAAAACATGATGTCAACTATGTGTATTTAGAAATACAATAACAACTTTGCTTGTATATGAAAAATACAAATATATCTGATGTATATAAAGATACAAAATAATGTTGTGGGAGTTTCTCTAACTGACAACCATCACATAAGAGCTATTGTGATGATACAGCGATCTCTCTCACGCTGCCAGCGCGTCCTATACCCTGCCCAAGGTATATGACCTGAATTTACTAAGTGGATCCACTATTCTATGCGAAAAGGGTTCGTCTAAAAAGTATGACCCTTTTCTATACATGATGGCTACATGGTTTAAGGGGGCTGATAGTTGTATGAACTCTTCCCCCATCGGTGCTCAATACTACTCCCAAAAATGATATTAGCTATTTATCTTTAAAAACATATTTCTTCTGTGATTTGAGATTAGTGCTCAAAAATTTAGCTCAGAGGCTATCTTGGAAATCAAAATTTCCCTTCTTGCTTCATTTAGAAAGCTATTACTCTTTTCTGAAAACTAGCCCGAAGGCTCTTTGGAAATCTCAATTTTCGTTCTTATTTAAATGTGAAAACATTTATAAACTCTTTGGGAATACGTAGTCCCCTAATACTTTTGAAGAATGAACTTCAATCTTTACTTTATATTCTTTACTCAACTTGAACTTTAAGTCTTAAAACAAAGTTAAAACATTTGGAAAAGATTTTTGGAAAAACTTCTAAGTACTTATCTTGACTTGACTTTTACTTCTCTTGACTTTGATCTTAACTTTCCTTGAATTGGATTATGGATTCAAGGTTCATGATCTCATGTTTATTTATGATTTCATGATGTTTAGATCTACCTTAGAGTGTTGGAATCAACTAGAAAACCTAGGTACATCACTAAGGAACACGTATTAAAAGGTGGGGAACGAATGAGGAGAACTGGCGTCCCTGGCGCTTTCAGAGGCGCCAGCCCTCAAACATCAGAGAAGTTGTTGGGGCGCACTGGCTGGCACGTCGCCCCAAGGGGTGAACTTCAGAGCCCCTTTTGGGGTGCACTGGCTGGCGCGACGCCCTAACCCCCTCCCCAGGTTTTTTTGACGATTTTCTTCTCGTTTTTCATCTCTAAACCCTCCTTACTTCCATGGTTCTTTCCCCAAACACTTAGGATCAATAGTACCCTCAACATACCACAGATTTAACTTAAAAATTAGCTTGGAAACACGAATCAAATCAACAAGAGACTTCAACAACACAACCATCAAGAACTCAACGAATTTTCAACAATTTTCTTCAAGAACTCACTTTCTTTGCATTCAAACAATTTAAATTCGCTGAATTGAAACAAGATTGGTGTGTGGGTTAACTAACTCAACACTATGTGATCTCACATAGCTTGTAGGGATAACCCCCAACGAATTCCACTCGCAAAGCTTGAACATTCTTGGCGATTTCTTGATTTCTCTTCTCTTTTCCCTTTTTTCTTCTCCTCTCCAAGCCGTCCATCCAGAGAATACCAGTCGTACAACTTAGAAACCATTGAACTAGCTGCCGGAGAAGGGGAACTTCAACTAAGAAAGAAGAAAAATAAGAAGAATTGCTTAAGTATGGCCATTTTGTGTTCGAATTCTAAACCGGCGAGGCGCTGCTGGATGCTTCTGATCAATACAACACGAAAAAGCCCTAGCGTAAATTCTAATTTTTTCTAAATTGAATAAATTCTTGTTTTACCCCAATAAATTCCTAAAAACGAAATAAGCAAATTAGGTAAGGTAAAGACTAATTTACCCTCCAACAACAAATAGTTTGCAGATCTTTTTCCAAAGATACACATGATAAAAAATCAGAATTGTTAACTCTTAGAAATTATTTTCCTCCTTAGATAAATAATAAGAAGGTTACCTGGTGTAATCTTTAACCGGAATAGCACCAATTTTTTTCTATACATTCTCACTTCGACCTTGCTAAACAAAGCACCGAATTCTGGAGAAGTAATGCATTAATCTTCTACTTCCATGATTTGTTTCTCTCAATTAGTAAAATACAAGAAATACCAACAGTATAATAATTTCCTTAAGATTGTTCCTTCATCTTGTATTCCTAAGATACTTAGAATAAAACTTTGAAGAACTTGGTAAGACACAATAAAGTTTAAGAACATTTTCACAACTAGAAAATTAAAACTAGTAGAGAAACTAGAATCAGAAACAGATTAGAAAAAATATACGAAATATTTTTTCTTAAAGAAGAATTGTTGTCAATCCATGTTTAAAGAATCTTACTGATTCCAATAAACTTTGCAGAAACACGAAGTTATCAAAGTTTAATGAACCAGTGAAGAACATGAGAACATAAATTAATTCACAAATCTAAAATCTGTAACACATACCAGAATCTGGAAAAACAGAAAGAAGATCAAGCCCACTGCATGCACAGTGTCCCCTTAAGGAAATTATTCCCCTCTAGTATCCGAGGTTTGATTTGGAATATGTCCTCCCAGGATAGAATGATCTCAATCACCAGTGTATTGATCCCCAAAACGCTAGTGTCAACAAGCCACTTAACGATAGTAAAGTACACTTAGAATACTAGATTTAGTAGTAGAAGAAGAAGTCCAGAAAATTGGTTTTTTTAAAATGAGAGGAAATCCCTCAATTTATAGAAAATAGAGGGTAGTGTGAAAAGGTTCTTATCGTGCCTTATCGGAAAGGTCACAAACCTTTGAAAAGTCACAACCTTTTGGAAAGGTCACAACATTTCATAAAAGTCACAATTTTTCATAAAAGTCGCAACTTTTGATAAAAGTCACAACTTTTCATAAAGTCCATCATAAAAGTCGCAACTCTTTATAAAAGCCGCAACTCTTCATTTTCTATTCACACCTTTTAAAACCCAATAATCCCCCGCATGAATGGGGAATGACTCCAAGACAAAGAAACGGACAAGTATGTGTACTTTACAAGCAAGAATTAATTGCATCTGAATAAGTAGGTTTCCCCTTGGACTTTCCGTAGTGAACATATGTCGAATATACTCGGTTAATCGATAGATGCGATATCTTTGAACCGTCGAGCTTTGGTGTATAGGTAGACAACCATATGTCACACAATTAACCCTTTACCGTTTATGGTTCTTACGGTTGTGTTCGTTTCAGTCATGAACACCTCCTAGTTTCATAAGTGTATAGAGAACAGACTTTTGACAATAATTCTCTTTGAAGCGGCTGTACTTACACTTCACACCCACATAGGTGATTTCTAACTGTGTTATCGCGTAGATACATTATTTGGTCAAATCTGCCAAACTTAGCAAATCATTAAAAACTTTAAGCTTTATTAACTCATTAACAAGCCTTAATGTTGTATCATTGTTCCTGAGCATTGTCTTTATCATGAGAATGGATTGAGTTTGTTGACAATGCCGAACCGTCAGCCACAACTTTGTTTTTCTCCTTGAATCTAGCTCTTGGGATCTCCAGTCTGCTAGATAGAGTTACCGCCATGATGACTTGTCCTAAGCCGTAAACGCATTCCCTTAGATGATCTTTAAACTTTCTCTCTAGTTAGGCCTTTTTGTAAGTGGATCCGACACATTATCCTTTGACCTTACATAGTCAATTCTGATAATTCCACTAGAGAGTAGTTTTCTAACGGTATCTTGTCTATGTCTTATATGACGATCCTTTCTGTTATACATCATGTTCCATACCCTACCTATTGCATCTTGACTATCAAAGTGTATGCATACTGATGCCAAAGGATTGGGCCCAAAGAATATCTATCAAGAAATTCCGGAGTCTTTCAACTTGTTCACCGGCCTTATCTAGAGCACCTGGCTCAGAGATCGTTGTAGAGCTAGCAATACATGTCTTATTTTGGAAAATTTTCAAGAGATTGTTCTTCCACCAAGAGTAAATACATATCCACTCGTGGATTTTACTTTATTTCATCCCGGTGATCCAATTTGCATCACTATATCCTTTCAATACTGTAGGATATTTTTATAATGCAAGACATAGTTTTGAGTATGTTTTAAATCCCCCAAAACTCATTTCATTATCATCCAATGAGTTTAATTGGGATTATTTGTGAAACGACTCAGTTTATTAATAGCACATGCTATATCTGATCGTGTACACTTTTTGATATACATCATACTTCCCAATACTCTAGTATAATCCAATTGTGAGTCACTTTCACCTTCATTCTTTTGAAGTGAAAAGCTCACATTATTGGAGTCTTGACAATATTAAAATCCAAATATTTGAACTAGTCAAGTACCTTTTCAATGTAATGACACCATGACAATGCTAAACATCTTGGAGTTCTAAGGATTCTTATACCTATGATCACATCAGCAACTCCACGATCTTTCATATCAAAGTTGCTTTCTAGCATATGTTTAGTAGCATTTATGTCATTAGTGTCTCTACTGATTATCAACATATCACCAATATACAAACAAACAATGACCTTGTGATTTTAATGTAAGCACATTTATCATTACCATCATTCTTACATCCATTTACCAACATAGTTTGGTCAAATTTCTTATGTCATTATTTGAGTGCTTGTTTTAGTCCATAAAATAACTTAACAAGTTCGCACACTTTCTTTTCTTTGCCAGGAATCGCAAAACCCTCGGGTTGTTCCATGTAAATTTCTTCCTCCAATTCTCCATTTAAGAAAGTTGTTTTCACAATCATTTGATGAATTTGGAGGTCATATACCACAACTAATAATATTAGCATCCGAATGGATGTAATTCTTGTTACTGACGAGTATATATCGACACGCTCAAGACCTTGTTTTTGTCTAAAGCCTTTGACACAAAGTCTTGCTTTATATTTGTCAACAGTTCCATCGACTTTCATTTTCCTTCTGAAGATTCACTTTGAACCCAAAGGTTTATTTTCTAGAAGAAGTTCAATTAACTTCCAATATGGTTGCTCAAGATTTCATCAATCTCACTATTGATACCATCTTTCCAAAAGGATGAGTCTATCGAAGACATAAGAAATGTTACAAAATCATATTCGAAGGAAGTAAATGTCCTTTGACATTTACTACGCCTCTGAATCTCTTTATTAAGTACATTCTCAATTTTCCTTTCCAAGGTCTTTTAGACCCTTCACTAGACTACTCAATTAGTCTAATTTTACAATCCACAATCATAGGTCCTATTTTAATCCTTTTAGGAATAGGAACTTGGACTTTGGCTACACACCCCCACACTTTGAAATATTTCAAGTTGGATTTCCTTCCTTTCCATTTCTCATATGGAATAGATTGTGTCCTGAACAAACAAAATTACTTTCTTTCTGAAAAGACAAAACTTTTTGTCGTTCCCTTTTGCAGTAAGGATAGTTCCTCCACACTAGTTTTGTGGTAAACCCGAACTTATAAATAATACATCCATCATTTCATTCAACGTTCGGTTTTTCATTAGATTGAGGTGAATAGGGCAGCAGTTTGATGGATAATTCCACTTTCCAAACATATTTCTGCACAAGGAGATTTATACTCTCCATTCTTATCACTTCTTATCTTTTTTCCAACTGATTTTCAACTTCGATATTATATTGTCTAAACATTTCTATGGTTTCATCATTACCATTCAGCAAATAGACAGTTTTTTCTAATGCAATTGTCAATGAAAGTTATGAGATCCTTTTTTCCACCACGAGATGGTGTTGACTTCATATCGCAAATGTCAGTGTAATTCAACTCTAAGGGGTTAGAATTCCTTTCAACAGATTTATAAGAATGCTCAGCATACTTAGACTCCACACAAACATAACATTTTTATTTATTGCACTCAAAGTTAGACAAAACTTCTAAGTTGATTAGTTTTCCTTACAAGGTTTTGTAATTGACATGCCCCAAGTGTTCATGTCACAAACTTTGACTCAAGCAAGTAAGAACAAATAAAAATATTGAGTTTGAAAAGCTCTTCGCGAGGTAGTTTTTTTTTCTCACTAATATTTTGTTCCTATTTCTTACAATTTTGTGTGATACAAACATTGTTTAGAGTCATCACCTTGTCAAATGTCCTTTTCAGAAGGAACTTTCCATAACTTTCAATTTGATTGTTATAGAACTACCCATGAACAAAGTTTCATCGGGTCCAATAAAGGCAACATAGTCCAAATGTTTCTTTTACAGAACATAACAAATGACTATTCACCAATATTCATGTCTATGCAAATACTTTTATTATAGTAGACATATCTTTTCATGAAAAATCACAACATTTTAAGTGAAATTTTTTCATAAAAGAACACAATTATTTTGAACAAGTATATATAGAATTGTCACGACCCAAAAATGGACGTGATGGCACTCGTCTTATCCCACCAAGACAAGTCAGCCTAACACTCACCCATTACAATAAAATGCGGAAATTTCATAATTAACTCAAAAATACCCCCAAAATCTGGTTGTCACGTGCACAAGCCTCTAAAGTATTACAATTGAATCAAAAGAAAAATACAAGTCTCATATGACATTGTTTCTAGAGTAGAACAAGATCATAAACAGGAGTAAGAAGGATCGCTGAGAAGACAAACAACTACCTTACAAATCTCCCAGAAGCTTCGTAAAAGAAGAGAATAACAAGTACCACAAAAATTCAGGCTCATAACCTACAAAAATTTGTAGAAGCAAAGGGTGAGTACCAAACCACACGGTACTCAACAAGTAAACCTCTAAACACGAGCTAAGGGGATAGAATACAAGTACTCCTTACACCCCAACCGAACATTCACAACTACAATCTGTATAAAACCAGCCCAACCTAACAGTTCAAAGTTTACAAAACACATAGCTCAACACAACACTCTAACAATTTCATATCCTCAACAACAACAATAGTTTCATATCCTCAACAACAACACTCTAACAATTGCATATCTTCAACAATAAGCCCAATATTCATCAGTCACAAGTTTCATAGAAAGGCACTCACAAGATCAGCAACATACAAGATCAAGTTCACCAATAATAAAGAAGTGCAATGCAATGAAATGCAATGTCAAGTATTGTGATGCATGTCTGACCTAATGATACACACCCGCTGTCTCTCAGTCCGGGACCCATGGGGGACATATCTGTCCATGCATCCATCGCGGCGCGCGATACGACCCTCGATAATAGTAACCATCGCGGCGCGCGATACGTCCCTCGAAATATAGTATCCGTCGCGGCGCGCGACACGTCCCTCGAATTATAGTATCCATCGCGGCGCGCGATACGTCCCTCGAAATGGTACATCCTCTTTATTTTCTTGTTCTTTCTCAATGCACATAACACTTATCAGAACCATGTCTCAGAACAATGCAAATGACATGTTCACGCAAATAATGAAGAGATGACCATTTTCATAACATTGCACAATTCACAACAAGACAATCAGGATACAACATCAACAATGATTTAACAAGCCTTTCAAACAATTCCTAACACATCACACAAACAATTGATCACATTGCCTTTTATTATCCCTTTTTCATCATTAGAATTAATCAATGTGGACAAGTCAACCCATCACCAAGCATCATTACCCTAAACACATATTACAAGGAAATACATGAATTCCATACACTTAACAAGGGTTTAGAAATCCACTTGCCTCAAATAGTCGAACAATTACTCCTAGACTTGAGTCTTTCCTTTCGTTGAACTTCCAACTCAAAGCAATCTATTCACATTAATAATCACAATAAGATTTCGAAACTAACCACACTCAAATTACTATAATTCACCCAAGTTTATAATCAAGTTCCAAAAATCTTGATGTCAACTAACATTCCAATTATTACCTCAATCACTTGGTAATTATTAACAATGATTGCAGACAAGGTCTGTTTCCCCCACATTCACGTTGCACCAACAATATCTAACCCCCCAACTTATTTAATATTACATCTACTATTTCCACTGTATCCCTAAAATCTCAACTAATTTAATAGTATAACTTTAATATGTTAATTTCAAGAATATTGCCACAGATTGGTTTCTTAACCATCACTGCTACATCATGGCGGCCATTCTTTGCATACATATGTACATGGCATAATGCATATTCAATCATTACTAATTAACCCCAACAATAAATAAATGGAACAACAAAGTTTAACAATTACTAGAACGTGAATTCTTTTGATTTCCCGTCGGCCGCCCTTAGCACTTATTTATTCAATATCATAAACAATGAAGACCCACTACTACTTATCAATTGTTTTGCACAAACCACAATAACTTACGCTTAGTAAGAATTGTATAGACCAAATTTTCAGCCGACTTAAATTTGTATCATCAGAAACAAGGATCATCTCATTTTTTTACCAGTCCATTTAGTTATGATTAGTATTCATACCCTGTACACTAATGTATACGAATAAGAAAGACTAATTAGATAGATTTTTACCTAAAGGCACTCTCGCTTCCTCCTTTGAAATTGAGCGTCGTCATAGGGTTTCTCTCTTTCTTGTTGTGACTAAAAGAAATAATCTCCCCTTTATTTACTTATGATTTTATTATTTTACATGGGTTAAGTGGTATTAATTATACTATACCACTTGGCCCATTAATCACCAACTGAAATTAATTATTTAAATTCACCCGTCAACTAAACAATCGTATTAACAAATAACCCAAAATTTTTCAAACCAACTTCTCAAATTGATCAAAACTGACTCGGGATAACTATCGAGATGAGTAAAACGGTAATTTTATAATAAAAATTCAAAACTGATTTTATGGGTCATTACAAGAATTTGGTAGTTTCATACTAGTCACACCATATACTAGTAATAGAGAAACTCAACAACCACAATACCAAATATAGTCCAAGAATTTTGGGGGTCTAACATAATACAAAAGTATCATTGAATTCCATATCTTTTGCTCCAAAATTAAATTAAACACCAAGTCTAATTTTATCTTTATCATAAGCAAAGAACCCCCACATTTTAAATGTGATCTCAAAAATATTTTTCAAGTATTTGAAAATAGTTTTTCCACATATTTTCCCAGACTATCAAAATGTCATTGGCACTATGAAACCTCTTTTGGAAATATTATTCTACAAAAGAATTATATTGCTTCAACTCTCTTTGACAATCTTTACATAGTGTCAAAGTTCATTCCATAGAGGCACAAAATCACAAACTCTAAGTCACTGGTATTTTTCCATCTATCACAAATAGACATACCACTTAGTATTTAGAATACTAACAATAAAGACAAAAAAATTTGTACAATTTGTTTCTATATAACAGTGAAGTTTATAGAAAGTTAAAAGTACAACATTGACTTATTATGTGAAGTTTTCATATATTTCAAACCAATTGCATAGTCTGATTTATCCAGAGTAGTAAACTACAAAAGTTTTTAGCCTACAAAAATCAGACACAATCAAATTTCACATGGAGTACAAAACTACAAAAGTTTTTTTTTTTGTCTCCAAACAGAATTAAACAGATTCTTTTTCACATAGAAATGTTTTTCTTTTCAAATAGTCTTCCAACTATAACATTTTGACATGCTATTTTATCAAACAAAAATGTGCATCTCTCATTTTGCTAACTAAAGAATTTTAAAGGCAACACTATTTGCCAAGCAAAATTCATTCAACAACAAATGGTTTGCAGATCTTTTTCCAAAGATACACATGATAAAAAATCAAAATTGTTCACTCTTAGAAACTATTTTCCTCCTTAGATAAATAATAAGAAGGTTACCTGGTGTAATCTTTAACCGGAATAACACCAAATTTTTTTCTGTACATTCTCACTTCGACCTTGCTAAACAAAGCACCGAATTCTGGAGAATTAATGCATTAATCTTCTACTTCCATGATCTGTTTCTCTCAATTAGTAGAATACAAGATATACCAACAGTATAATAATTTCCTTAAGATTGTTCTTCATCTTGTATTCCTAAGATACTTAGAACAAAACTTTGAAGAACTTGGTAAGACACAATAAAGTTTAAGAACATTTTCACAACTAGAAAATTAAAACTAGTAGAGAAGCTAGAATCAGAAACAGATTAGAAAAAATATACGAAATATTTTTTCTTAAAGAAGAATTGTTGTCAATCCGTGTTTAAAGAATCTTACTCATTCCAACAAACTTTGCAGAAACACGAAGTTACCAAAGTTTAATGAACCAGTGAAGAGCATGAGAACATAAATTAATTCACAAATCTAAAATCTGTAACATATACCAGAATCTGGAAAAACAGAAAGAAGATCAAGCCCACTGAATGCACAGTGTCCCCTTAAGGAAATTATTCCCCTCTAGTATCCAAGGTTTGATTTGGAATATGTCCTCCCAAGATAGAATGATCTCAATCACCAGTGTATCGATACCCAAAACGCTAGTGTCAGCGAGCCACTCAACGACAGTAAAGTACACTTAGAATACTAGATTTAGTAGTAGAAGAAGAAGTCCAGAAAATTGGTTCTTTTAAAATGAGAGGAAATCCCTCAAATTATAGAAAATAGAGGGTAGTGTGAAAAGGTTCTTATTGTGCCTTACCGGAAAGGTCACAAACCTTTGAAAAGTCACAATCTTTCGGAAAGGTCATCACCTTTCATAAAAGTCACAAATTTTCATAAAAGTCGCAACTTTTGATAAAAGTCACAACTTTTCATAAAAGTCGCAACTCTTCATTTTCCATTCACACCTTTTAAAAGCCACATATATATGGTTCAACCACCAAGTTTTGTTGATCCTAATCACCCTAATTACATATGCAAGCTAGAGAAGTCTATTTATGGTCTTAAACAGGCTCCTTGAGTATGGAATAAATGTTTACGAATGCCTTGTGTGAGCTTTGTTTCCAAGGTTCTAAAGCAGGTTCTTCACTCTTTTTTAGAAGCGTGGGCACTGAAAAACTATTTTGTTTGATCTATGTTGATGAATTATAGTCTTGGGCACGTCTATGCATCTTGTTTCTTCATTGCTTCAACAGTTAGAAATGCGATTCTCTTTGCGGAACTTGGGCAAGCTTAATTACTTTTTGGGTATTGAAGCTACATGGCGATCTGATGGGTTGTTGTTACATCAGTCTAAATATATACATGATCTCTTAGAACGTAGTAACATGTTAACTTGCAATGATATTTCTACTCCAATGTGCCCGAGCAATAAACTGCACAACGGTGACAACACTCAATTCCTTGATGAAAGTCTTTATCGAAGTATTGTTGGTGGGTTACAATATCTCACTTTCACTAGACCTGATATTTCCTTCTCGGTGAATAAAGTTTGTCAATTCATGCATAGTCCGACGGAGAAACATTGGGCAGCAGTTAAGCGTATCTTGTGATATCTAAAATCCACTTCTTCTCATAGTATTCTCTTTTCAAAACAGAATTCTCAGCAATTACAAGGATATTGTGATGCCAATTGGGGAGGAAGTATAGATGATCGGAAGTCTACTACTGGCTTTGCAATTTTCTTAGGTTCGCTTGTTTCTTGGTGTTCTCGCAAATCGTATCTGTCTCACGCTCTACTACTGAGGCCGAATATCACTCTCTTGCTGCTGCCACCAGTGAACTTCTATGGATTCGTCTATTTTTTAAAGAAATTGATCTTTCTTCTGGTTCCTTGCCTTTATTGTGGTGTGATAATTTAAGTGCAACCTATCTTATTGCTAATCTGGTGTTTCACTCTCGCACCAAACATATGAAGATCGATTGTCACTTTATTCGAAATCTTGTATAGAAAAAGGAACTTCGGGTTCAATATATTTCTTCTCATGATCAGCTTGCAGATATTCTTACCAAGCCTCTCTTGAAGGGTCATTTTTGTGATTTATGTGGCAAGTTGAACCTTCTACCTGGTTCAACTTGAGGGGGAGCGATAAGTATGGTATTTAGGTGTTAGTTAATGTATCTACTAAGGGTTATTTATGTAATTGTCTATGTATAAACTCTTCTATAAATACCTAAATATATGATCAATGAAGGCCACGGTGGGTTCTACTTTACAATAAGCGCTTATTTTGTTCTTGCTTGCCTTCACTCTATTTTGATAGAGTTGTGATGGGTGAGTGGTTTAAGGTGTAGCATTTGAATTGCTATGTAGGATTTTGTTTATCGAGGGTTCGAATTCCTCTCTTCCCGCACTTTCATCTAATTTACTAATGTTAATAACCGAAATGTATGGTGAGGGGACCTGATTAGGCTTTTGACCCCTCGATTCCCGAGAAACTCAGTGATCTCGAAGTTTTTCGAAGCCTGATCAGAGTACGATTGGTTAGGGGGGCATGGGTTTTGTCAGAATGGATGAAGTCCATTCTCTCTTACTGGTCTTGGTATTACAATATCGCGAAGGAAAAAAAGACTCCCATATATTTTGCAGGACCTCTAGGCATAAGCACCAACAATATCAATTTGAGATTCACTATACTAAATTGGTGGAATCACAGAACCAAGAATCCTTTATGCACCCTTATTATCAAGATCATTCTGACTCCCATTTGTTGGGAAATTTGGCCTACTAGATGCAGCAACAAATACGAGGCTGAAAAACCTTCCGTTTACAAATTAGTCTCTAACATCTTATTTAATATTTTGCAGGTTTAAAATAAGAAATTCAGAAGAGCGAGGTTTGGAGATAATTGGACAATAGTATGTCAGGCTTGTGACTACAACATACAGCAAAAGGAGGTCATCATTGTGAAGTGGATCAGACCTCACTTTAATACATTGAAACTCTTTTTTGTTCCTTAACATTGAGTTGTCAATTAATTTTGTTAGGGTTCACAAATTATTACTTAATTTTCTAATAAAATGTAGGGTTTACCGTTTACGAAAAAGCTACTAGGTTCGTCCGAACCCACGAACCCCACCTAGCTCCGCCCCTACACAATAGTGATGGAAGTTGTGTAAACGGGATATGTGGAGTAGTAGGAACTATAAGAGACTACTGGAAATATCATTTTTGCATATTCTATACTGTTAGGACCAGGGACAAGCAGCTATGTTGTAGCAGCTGCAAATCTGCAATGATGTATGGGCTGAAATGGTGCTCAACTCATGACTCTAGAAGAATTTGGGGAGAAACTGATCTACTCCTTACAAATTGCATAAACAAAGTATGGAAGTCCCCATGGATGATTTCAAGATTCATAGAAGACATTTAGAAACTAGTTGAAGAGAATGAATTTACAATCATTCATTGCTACAGGAAACTAACAAAATTAGTGATAAGTTAGCCTCCCTAAGCCATGGAAGTAATGGAATTCAAATATTCAACTCCTTCTCTGATCTAGCTATTAAAGGGCTCACTAATATTGACAAATGGGGTTTTTCATCCCTTAGAGTCAAAGAGGTAAAGGACAACAATGTTACTTACGAACCTCCTTAGATTTCTCGGCCATTAGGGCTTTTTGGATAGGAGTATCACAAATATAATAGCCTCTTCTCAACAATCTTGTATATAGTTTGGAATGCCAAACTCAACTTGTGACTTTTTGCACTCCAAGATCAATGTAAGAGATTGAGAGAAGAAGAGGTGGTTGTCTATAAAGTTTTTTTTTTTTTTTAGTATTGAATGATTCCTCAAAGAAACGTATGATGCTACAATTTTAGGGATATTTTTGTTGGATTTGTGTGAAGAGAGATATTTTGGTTGAAATGTATGAAAGAGATAATGATCTTAAAATTTGAAATTGAGCTAATACGAAATTTAATATGTATGTGACTTGAGAATGAAAGAGATAATGATCTTAGTATATATATAGAAACATACATATTTTTGTCCGCCTATACGAAACTTACAGGCAAAAATATTACAAGCAGCCTAAATTTCCGCCCCAAGGTTAGAAATTTATCAATCCTTTTACCTCTATCTTTTCTTCAAGATCGTTTTTTTTCGAAGTGAAAGGTCGAAAAATACATATAAAATATTTGATTATTTTAGTTTCGTATCTCAACCTGAACTAATAGATGTTTAAGTTTACTAGTTAGAAATTTATTAATCCTTTTACTTCTATCTTTTCTTCAAGAGATCATTTTTTTTTCAGGGTGAAAGGTCGAAAAACGCATCTAAAATATTTGATTTTTTATAGTTTCGTATCTCAACCTGAACTAATAGATGTTTAAGTTTTCTAGTTAGAAATTTATCAATCCTTTTACCTCTATCTTTTCTTCAAGATCGTTTTTTTTTCAGAGTGAAAGGTCGAAAAACGCATCTAAAATATTGATTTTTTTTTAGTTTCGTATCTCAACCTGAACTAATAGATGTTTAAATTTTCTTTCTAAATTGTCTCTTGTTTATTTTTTATATCTCCGATATCATCATTATTGATAAGTTGATTATAATTCAGGTAGAAAAATGGCATAGCTAGACTATCTCAGATAACATTCCATTCCCGCTCTGACTTTTATATATATATAGGTTCATATTTGTTGTATTAATTGTTGTGCTATTTGTATGTCCCATAACAAATTGTGAGCACAAAAGATGTAGACTGTAGCTATATACAGAAAACTAGATGCAACCCTGGTATCATTCTTCTTGTGTGTTTGTCTTTAATTTGTTGCTGTATTTTGTCTATCTTTTTAACTTTTACGGAGACTATTTTTGCTCCCAAAATGTGAACGCAAATAAAGAGAGAATAAAGAGATTGATCAGAAGAATAGACTTGAAACAATGTTGAATTTTCAAGTAAAATGATACAACGAATATGCAATCCAAAACACGAAAACGTTACTCGTCTTGCAACTGATAATTTTCAACCAAATTCTAAATAGTCAAGCCACAATACATGTCTTTTAAGCATAAAGTTAATTCTCAAATTCAAACAGTTTCGAACTATAGAAAATTAACTGTATCCACACCTCGAGTGACTCCACTCGATACATGCTACTTCTTACAAGTAACAAACAACAAGTACTTTTATGCTTAGTAAAATTTAAACCTCAAACCCATAATTCTCAATTTATTTTATCGACCACCCGTAAACTCTTAATAGTGATTTAAAACGGCCAAATGACATAAATTCTTTATTTTTTTAACAATAAACAAAGTCAACCAGGCACACTGTCAGCCAAATAGGACTGATGACAATTAATTATATTTATATATATCGGCCAAAAAAAAAAACATGACTTTCTTCACTAACCTCAATATTCTTCCTTTGACTATACTTTGGCTCCTTGACTAATTTGTTGTTTTAATATTCCCATTTCCTAAATTACTTTCCATCATTAAAAGATAGACAAGTGAAATATTCTCCATCTACTATTCGAGGGATGTGATGAAATAGAAATAAAATTGCTCGATTCATTATTAATCAGAGGTCATGAATTTGCGAAGCAATCTTTTTTTACTTCTCTTTTACAGGACCCTACATGACATGAATTTAAATTAATCAGATAAATTAATTTTAGATATTGATTAATCATATAAAAAAAAAAATACCATATATGTATTAAATGTGTTTTACAAAATAAATAAAGAACACATGATCAACAAAGGAAGCTATCTATGTAACAAGTCAAATTAGTACAACATTAAAAAAATACTCCATAGAAATCTTTCAAACAACATGCCTTTTGTACCTATAAAAAAGCAGCTCTTCTTTAATTCCACTAAAAACATTATCTTATACAAAAAAAAATATGAAGGCTTTCACTAAACTCTACCTTTATTTCAATGAACTTATCACCACTTTCTTTTATTCATGGTTACCTAATTTATTAAAATTCATCATGTTAGGAACTTTTGCTTTTTTGAATTCATATAGACAAAGACAACTAGAGAGAAATAGGTACAAGGATAATATAGATGATAAGAGCTCCAAATTTGTTTATAGAAGAATTAGATGTTTAAATAGAGATGAAGAAGCACTTGAATGCGCGATTTGTTTATCAAAATTCAAATATGGAGATAAAGGGAGAAAGCTTAACAATTGTAATCATATGTTCCATGAAAGTTGTTTGGAGAAATGGCTAATGCATGGGAAAGGGAAATCAACATGTCCACTTTGTAGAAATGATGTAATATCTGAAAATGTGTTTGAGAAACATATGAAAGTTGAAGATGAAAGAAGTAGGAACAATGCATTTGAGGAAGAGTTGGCTATATTGTTGCTATCGACGTTGAAAGGTAGTCGTTTTTGTCAGTAGCGGATGTAGAATTGTTATTCAGTGATATATATGTAAGAACAAATGTATCTTATATATAATGTGAATATTTGACGAATTAGATTATTCGAATGAGCCCTTTAGTTCCGCCCTTACTACTCCATGTATTTATTTATTTTTATTTATAAGGAAATAATTAAAGAAAAAATAATGTCTCTTAAATTGTAATCAAATTTTATTTTATAGTAAATAATCGCTTCTAAAAAAATGAGAGTTAGCTATGAGTTTCATCGTTATTTCTTTTATAGCTAATAAAAATTTGTCACTAAATAAGAATAACGACAAATTTTATTGTTTAACTACAAAATTTATTATCGTTAAATTCAGCTTTTTTTAATAGTGAATCCTCCTCAAGATTGATCAAAATAAGTTTAATATATGGTGATGTATTTTGATCAAATAGAAAGTACAAACAGGGCTGAATATAAACTTTGTGATGACATATTTAAGTATTATTACCAATAAGACCACCCTTAAGGCTCACAAAAACTGATAATTAATTATGATAAAAGAAATCCGATTTTTTTTAAAATTTAAATCAAATAACATTTATACATGTGAGATTTGATCTAGACATATCAACTATATTCCTACTACTACCAGAGACCAAAGCTTTAATTATTTTTTAATTGTTTTTTTGATGTTGTAGTTTGAAGGTATAAAAAATATTTCAAATCTCAAGTAATTATAAATATTTTATTGCATTCATTATATTTTAATTTATTATATGTTGAAGTTACGAAGGAGCCGCCTTTTCGAGATTTGTAATATTTTAAAATAAAATGATAATTATGTCCCATTTCATTTAAATGCCTACATGATAATTGGTATTCTCTCTATTTATTTTTACTTATTTATATTTGATTTTTTTATCTCTTTAAAAATAATTAATAAAATAATAAATTTACTATACTATCTTTTAAATATTATAAATCTAGTATTTTGAAAAATAATTATAATTAATAATAAAGATAGATAGGAATTATCTGATAAACTCTATATTCTTGATTTGTTTAGAGGATAAATAAAAGTAAATTGATATTTTTAATATAATAAGCAAATAATTGATGGTGCTATTGTCTTTTTTTTCCTACTATCTTTGCTTGCCAGGAAACCCCATTTATATCCAAAGAAACGTTTCTTTATCGTGTATGTTGACCACAAGGAAACATCACTATTTAGTAGTTCTAACAAATTAAAATAAGCTAACTTTTCAAATATTTTCTCCGTCTCAATTTACGTGATACTGTTTATCTTGGCACAATGTTTAATTTTGTAATCAAAATTCTAAAATATTCTTTGACCATTAATTGTGTCACTATACAACATTTCATTAAGGATAAAAGGGGAATAATGAAGTTAAATTGTTTTTAATTATAAAAATGTGATATTCTTTTTAGAACGAACTAAAAAGAAAAAAAAAGTGTCACATAAATTGAGACAAACGAAATATTACTTTGACTCCGAGGTTGTGAAGAAGTCTGTCTAAGTGTTCTTATTTTCTTGTTAATATTATAAAAGTACTCTACAACGTGAAAATTTATGTTTATGCTGAAATCGGATTTTTGTTATAAGAAAAAGAAGACCAACAAGCTGGTGTGTGGTGCGCTGATTGAGATTTCTTCATTATTTTGTATTTGAATTTTGAAAATAAAAAAAAAGTTCAAAAATGTTAATTTCTCTGGTAATTAAGAAGAGTTTCATCTTCCTTAGCCTATGCGATTGACACGATGCTGGATTAGTTGGATCAGTAATTTCGAATACTAAATGGTTAAACTTTTAAAAATAAATGAAAAAACCTAAGTTTGTAGACATGGTCAAATTTAGGAAAATACTTGGTCACCAAGTACATGGACCATAGTCTAACCAAATGATGACAATATTCTCACAGTTTCCTTGCTACCCAAGCAGGCCAGGGATATTACTATTAGTTTTAGTATAAATAAATAAATAGAAGAAACAATAATGTAACAACTATCAATATTAGTAAATACTTCAATTTGTTGAAAACATAGAGCATCCATGGCACAAGTTGCTGAAATTCATGTCATGCAAAAACTTCATAAGGAGAAGATGAAAACGACATCGAAAATCGAAACGGCTAACAAGAAATTGGTTGGTGAGGAGGATAACAAGACTTGTAGTTCTGGAAAATGTTATTCTTGGTGAAGAAAGTTGGTTGTGTTACTAGACAATTGCTTAGTAGTGCAAGGAGCAAACCTGTAATTTGTGATATTTATAAAGATAGTACATAATAGTCAAAAATGACTATGTAATAGTTTTCTTGTCAAACTCACAATTGTACTTTCCTTTATATATTTGTCTTACTTCGAGTTAGGCATAAAATATAAATATTACATTCAAACTTGACCTCATAAGTTAACAAGTACGCACTTCAATTTTGAGAGGGCACATCTAGACCTGACTCCCCACCCCGTCGCGACCCTAACCCCGACCTCGACCTGGGAACCTACTCTCATTACCGACACCCAATTAATCTGACTCGGCGACTCCAATCCGAGACCATACCATCGACCTCGACTTGAGACTTGAGACTCAATTCTTGACCTCGACCCCAAACTCGACTCTTGGTCCCGACTCCGACTTTTGAACTCGATTCTTAACCCTGACTAGGGACCCAACTCTCAATTTCGACCCCGATCTTAGATTTGACTCAACCCCAACCCGAGATTTAAGACCTAAAATTTGACCTCAATCCCCGATTCATAATTCCAACACCAACTCGCGACACCCCGACACTAAACCCTAATTTAGGACATGGACTTGGGACACAACTATCCATCCCGACCCGAGAACCGACTCTTGACCCCAACTTGGGTTCTCGACTGCAGACCGTGATAGAGGACCTGACACCTAAACCGGCCCCGATTTCTGAATCTCAACTCCGGGATCTGACCCCGATTCTCGACTCTAGACCCTGAATCTCGACCCCGGGCCCCACCCTGGCTCAGTTTGGAAGTCGTGTCCCGAGTCAAGATCGGATCTCAGGTCCAGATGGGAGTAGGTGATGAGGTTGAAAGAGAGTTTCGAAAAATACTCAAGTCTATATGAAAAATATTTAAACCAACCAAATATGAAAAAATTAGAAAATGTTTTCCTTCGTACCAAACACAGCTTAGTCTCTGCAATAATTCTCCATAACATTAATTAGTTTTATATTCCAGTTTTGCCAATTTACACAATACAATATGCAATTAGCATATCACCACTAGACGTCATCAATCATATAACTAAGATAAACAAATTAGTAGAAACAGGGCTTTTGAAAATATTTTTAAATTTTTCCATTATCTTGATGGTGCACTAGTAGTACCATATAAGTGTTACTATTATATTATTCAAAATACACACATCATTAGTGGTCCTAACCAAAAGAATTAATCCTTAGTCAAATGTTACTTCGCCGCCAAGGTCGTCAAAAGATTGCCCAAGTGTTATTTTTTTGTTAATAATATTATTAAACTCTGCAATCATGAAAAATTAATTTCTCACTGAACTTCGATTTTTTGATGTAATAATTGAAATTCCTTCACTTTTTACGAAGGCCTTTGGATTCGAGTTCTAAAGGGAAAAAAAATAGTAGTAAGAGTTACGCCTTCTTTAGTGGGCTTATCCGACATGATACTAGATTAGTCACATTAGTGAATTTCACATACCAAATTATAATTTAGAAAAAGGACCTAAGTTGTAAACATGGTCAATTTTAGGAAAAAACTTGGTCTCCAAGTACATGGACCAAAGTCTAACCAAATGATGACCATATTCTCACAGTTCCCTTGCTTTCCAAGTTGCCAAGGGTAGTATAAATAAATAGAATTGAAACAATAATTTCACAAACAATTATCAATATTAGTAAAACTAATACTTTCACTTTGTTGAAAACATAGAGCATCCATGGCACAAGTTGCTGAAATTCATGTCATGCAAAAACTTCATAAGGAGAAGATGAAGACAACATCGAAAATCGAAATGACTAACAAGAAATTGGTTGGTGATGAAGATAACAAAACTTGTAGTTCTGGGAAATGTTGTTCTTGGTTAGAGAAGAAAGTTAATTGTGTTACTAGACAATTGCTTAGTTGTGCAAGGAACAAACCTGTAATATGTGATTATAAAGATAGTACATAATAGTAAAAAATAACTATGTAATGATTTTCTACTAGTGTAATTGTTAAAGTGATCCTTAATTTTGATTTTTGAATAAACAAAATTCATTTTCTTGTCAAACTCACAATTGTAACATGCTATAAAAGCCAATTTTATCGCGGAATTTTTTTAAAATGAAAAAAATAACTTCCCAGTAAAAATAGGAAAAACAATTTTCCAAAGTGACATTCCATATTAATTGCGTCCTTTCCTCCCTGGCTCCCCACTCCCCAACACGCCGCATCTTCACCCCACCATCATAGCCCCCATAGCCTCTCATAGTATTTGTCATATTTGTCTAGATTACATGCAAATGTTTTCAAGTATATTTGCTCAGTGAATTCTTCGAGTTAATTTCTCAGACAATCACTCAACTAAAACAACTTTCATCATAGAAAGTCACTCAATTTCATTTTGTAACATAAACATCTCTCAACAATTACTCAACTAACAACTTCTATCACAAAAAGTCACTCAACTTTGCTTTGAATACAAATGTCACTTAACTAATGATAAATATCTCAATTATTGTCATTTCACCTACAAAGTCACCCAACCAATTCAAACAATATTTTCGATAGATATTGATGACGTGAGATTTCTTTTTCTTTCACAAAAAAGTGTTTCCCTTTCTGTAGTTCTAGCATATATACCAAGAGACTACATGGTATCCCTTCATTCTGAATCAAAAAATCAGGAGCATAATTGTATCTTTATCTTCAAACTTTTCATATTTTTACATCTTTTTTCTCCTTTTTCACTAAGTTTTACTTTTAGGATACTTGTTAATGCATCCAAAAGACTCTCCAACTGAAAATTATATAGCACCATGAAATATAACAAAAGTGGAACAATTCCATTACTGAATTACAAGATTGTACAAGCACACCCGCCTTTTTTAAGGGAATCGTCCTTCAGCTTATCTGTGACAAATGTGTAAACAAAAACTATTCAGTACGCTTTCATAAGATAAGAACAAAATAATCAAATCCACGGCTCGAGAATCACTTAATCTAGTGCTCTGATACCAATTTTATCACGATACAAACTCGTAAGGCCTAGTGACTGGCACCCACTAGTCTAAATCAAGCGAACTAATAATATACATTCTAAGCTAGTAAATAACTCACAAGCAGGGGAAATCACAAGTCTAAAACATGTCTTACAAGCTTCCACAGATGCATAAATGTGGAACATGCTGGATGGTAAATATAAGTTAAACAATGTCAGGTAGCTAGTTAGGAAATAAGTTATTCATGTTAAAATTAATACAACGTGTGGCTTGCAAGTTCACATAACTAATACATTTATAAGATATGAGGGAATTTATGTATTATCTTTTGTGGGTAGAAGATAGAATAACTGATACATACATTACTAATACATGCATAATTCTAACCAGCTACCAAACGATCCCTTTGATGACTCAATGCCTGTCCTATCTAGTCTATGTATACTCTTAAAAGACCTCTAAAAGACGACAGCACAATGCATTAGAGCGTTCACTGTATACATAACACTGAACCATGACCATGAGCTAGAACTAGAAGTACAAAATATAGCAACTTACCATTGTTTCTATCATTAACGGGAGGCCGTACAACAACATGCATAGTGATGACACCTCCTGGAACTTCAATGGCTGGAAGTCTGGTTTCACCAAGAGTTTTACTATTTTCAAGGATCCTTCCAGCATTTATAAGCTTCACGTCATTTGTCGTCCTTGGACCATTATCTTTATCTGCCACAGTAAGATCATCTGTTAGCTGAGTTATTTGAGGCATGCTTGGTAAAGAAAACGTTAGAGAGCTCACTGAGATTTTCTGGACATGGGGGAAAAAGAAGAGAAAATAGCAGCACCATATGACATGCACTTCTTGCAATCCCGACAATGCAAATATTAGTCTCAACTTATCCTTTTCATTCCTTAAAGTAGTGGGAATCATACGTTCTCTTTGGCTTTAGAGCAAGGAAACAAATAATATGTGGATGTGGCTCAATTTTCATCCATTTTAGATTATTGGCACAATTATATACAAGAAGATCTGGAAACGCAAGAACGATTCGTAGTTCTAGAACTAATATTTTGTCATAAATAATATTCCCTCCATTTCAATTTGTTTGACTGGTTTTGACTTGGCACGGAGTTAAAGAAGTAAGAAGACTTTTGAATATTGTGGTTTCAAACTAAAGATATGTAGAATGTATCAAAATGACCTTGAATCTTGTAGTCTTAAACTAAAGATATGTAAAATGTTCCAAAATGTCATTTAATCTTGTGATCTTAAACATGTCGTGTGGGAAGTAGAAATAGAGAGTTCCCAAAAAAGGAAAGAGACATTTTTTTTTGAATGGACTAAAAATCAAACAAATTGAAACGGAGAGATATTAGTCATTGAAATTGGATAATCTCATTTGTTCCGCAAGTGTCTTCGCTTTTAGATCTTACATGCTCTTTTGATTGGTGGCACCTTATGTTAATCCAGACCAGCGGCAATTCCTTACTGGCCCCTGTTCTAGAGCCTATGTGAAAGAGGTAGGAAATAATGATCCCACCAAGGAATATACTAAAGCAATTCCTTACTGGCCCCTGTTCTTGCTATTAATCGTGACTATTACTCCTGGGTGGGATTATTATTTCACAACAACGGAAAGAACATAGAAAAATGATACCGTCAAAAGTTAACAAGATAAAGTTTCCATTTAATCATACAAGGAAGTGTCCCTTTTGAAGCCAAAATAATAAAGAGTATTTAGGTCGCTCTTCGTTTTGAAGTTTTGTAGTGTCTTTTCGATATTAATTGGCAGTATTTTATCTTTTGGTTGCTCCAACACTGTTTGTGTGAGCTCTCTCCATCATATCAGCCATATTAATCCCATAACATCCCACTCATTTGCTAGTTCAAACCTAATCAATCTATTTCTCCAAGTTAAAATCTTTTTGACGTTTTAATCTCTAGTGATAAATTACTATTACAGTTACTTGACAAGTTCAGAATCTAAGTACTAGGGTTGAAGCTACTTAGTTGCAAAACTTATTGCAGTCAGCTAATTTAACAGTGAGTTACTCCCTCCGTCGCAATCTAAGTGTCTTAGTTTGACTGGGCACGGTGTTTAAGAAATAAAGGGAGATTTTTGAATATTGTGGTCTTAAATTAAAGATGTGTCATGTGTGTAGTCCTTTAAATCTCGTGGTCTTAAACTTTCCATGTAGGATGTTGGTTTAGTCTAAAAAGGAAAGCAAGACACTTAAATTGGGACGGAGGGAGTAAACAAGAGAAGCAGAGGCTGGGAAAGATACTCAACAACTGGAGAAAACAATAATCCAACTCAGAGTAAGTACTCATGCTGAAGCAATTTAGTTGCTGAATTCACAGCAGCCGACTAATTTACAGTAAAAGAAAAATGAGAGATAGAGCTGAAGAAATAAACGAATTCAACTCAAAGGAGGTACTGCAGTGAAAACCAAGTCTAGTCCTCAACCACCATCTTTCTTTTTGGTACGGAGGAATAGGCTTTTAATTGACAGACCCCTCACCCCATTGAAATCAAGGTAAGCACATTTGATCCGACCAACCTGTCTAATGAGAGCAGGGTTCGATTTTCTAACATAAGCTAACTGGACTCGGAAAAGAGGTTGTGAAATCTATAAATAAGGAATGTATTGGAAAATCATTTCATTTAAACTGTTATTGATATTTTGAATGAAGGATTTTCGATTGTAAAACCCATGGAGTCCCCAGGTAAATCACTAAAATTTCTATCGACCGCTTTTATCTTTTCCTTTATCTCCTCTATTTATCTATTTCAAGCGTTCAAGTATCAGAATGCTCCCCTCCTGTTATACAGAGAGCTCACAAGACTGGACATGGCAAAAGAACGAAGGGATGCGCTGAACAACCAAAAGATGGGCAAGGGACTAAATAATACCAAAGCTTACATGCATTATTTTCTCTAATACCTTCTGCCAAACGACCCCTAGTAGTTAAAAGGATAGACTATACAACTAAGTTGCAGAAGTTTGCTAGACAAACTTTGTTGGCACAATAGGCTTTGGAACCCACCTTTCGTACTGAGGAGCCAAAATCTCCGTCTCAATCCTCGTCCATTCATCTTTTTTCTCAAAGAGATCTGTCATCTTGACGTTTGTGCGGAATCGTTTCCTGGGCAATTGCACACACAACCAAAAAGAAATTTCTAATGCAATCCAACTGGAGCAGCCCAAACTGCAACAAGTTGATGGATAATTGCTTCTGCTCTAAATACTTGACATGCATACCAGGACAAAGGTCACCATCCATGTGGTATGTCTCTTTCGGCATAATCAAGATGGAGCAGAACCGATGTGGTGCATTGTTGGTCCAGAGAACTTTCAGCTCCCCAAGCTTCATTTCAACATGGTGGCAAAAGGGTAAACAAACTTTGTTCCTTATTCAATATCACAGCTATTGTCACAAAAAAAGAAGTCAATGGCCCCTTACCACTTATGCATCCTCTTCTTCTTTTTTTTTGATAACCTCGACTAATTCCATGGGATACCTACTACCTCCCACCAACAACATGTATCAGGTAACTCTATCCACCAAGAGTAGAGTAGAACACAGGATACCTGTCACCTCCCACCAGCAACAGATATCAGGTAACTCTATCCACCAAGAGTAGAACAAACGGAAGAAATCACCTAGTGTTTTTGTCTTTGCTGGAAATTGAACCTGAGACCTCATGTGCTAAACCAACATCATTCACTACTAAGCCACACCCTTGGGTGCCCACTTATGCATTCTTTGTTTCGAAGCATTTTACGAATTTTAAGAAATGAAATAGGCAGAATCTCTAGTTAATACAACAATCAGGGGTCGTTTGGTAGAGAGGCGAGTTATGCTGGTACTAAATCCTACATAAGTAAAAATCTCTGTAATATTACTAATACATATGTAACTCTAACCAGCTACCAAACGACATTCAATCACCAATCATACCACAAATCACAGAATAATGAAGAAACAAAGTAGTGATTGAATATAGCTAAACACCAAAATATGCAACAGAAGAAGCAAACTCCATAAAAACACATATGTAAATACACATAATTAAGTATACAAGTGAGTAAATTCCACAACCTTTTGGCCACTGTGCAATCAACTTATCTTTGAGAGATGCCACTGTAGTGCTAGATGCATACTTATTTGGCCCAATATCACTTCCATCAGCAAGCCTAAATTTGATCTCAACCAGCTCTTGTACAGCCATCCAATTATCAATTTTTCATCAACCAATAAACACAAACAAATTCCCACTTCAAAATTTCCTCACTGAATCAAGAAAACAGAACAGAATATCAAAAACAAGCCAGATCAAAATACCTAAAAGAACAAGAAAATGAACAAAACACTTAAAATCACCATGACCCTTTACGATTAGATCCAAATAAACCATAAAGATTCAAACTTTTCAAACTAAAAAAGCTAAATTTGATTCAAACTGACCAAAATAACAAGAACCCACATCACAATTTCTCCATATTGTGAGTCTTGAAAGTTTCAAAATAAAAAATGATTTTTTAAAAATTTTGATTAAAACTGACCAAAATAACAAGAACCCAGATCACAATTTGTTACAATAAAACCAAAAAAAAAATGGAATAATCAATACCTAGATGTTCTTTGATTGATATAGAAAGAATCTTGAAACAGAAGGGTTAGGATTATAATAACCTGAATCTAACTGGCAAAATCTAATGATCTGGAAAAGGACACTTCTTACTTGCAGTAAAATCACTACAAGACAAATACATAGAAACATGGAAAGTTACAATCATGTCCCTTCAGTTTTAGATTTAGAAATTTGACCCCAAACATAGAAAACTTCTGACACTTTCCTGTCCTTAATCCTCTGTTCGGATTATTGTACTACACCAAAAATGATTTTTAGTACAATTAATTAGCGATAATAATTTAATTATTGAAAAATGTGTTTGTTAGAAGTAACAATGTTGTTAAAATTTATAACGATATTGGATCCAATGACAATTATATTATATTATATCATGTTAAAGAATACGACGTAGGGATAGTTTGATGCGTGAATGCTTGACTTAGAGATTGAACTAGCTACGCAGTAGGCGTCGTGAGTAGTCGAACAATTGAGAGGTTGTCAATGAAAGGGTCAAAGGTTGCACTTGCGATAATCCGTTGTATCATTTTTCGTAATTAAATAATATTACAAATTAATAATTTAAAAGATAAATCAATAAGAAAAGTAAGATACATGATAGAGCTGCTATAGACACTTTCTAAATATAATATTCAAAAAATATTATGAAAATTGTATCCTTTCATTTTATTTTTGATTTCTCACGCAATATCTACTTGCTTAGCTTTGGTTCCAACTAATTTGGATTTGTGTAGCTTTAAGACCCATTAAAAGGAGAAGCATTTTCTACGGGAATATAAAGGTTCAAATTTGATACAAAATATAATAACAAAAAAAACTCGATATATTTAAGAATATACGATCTTATTTAATTATCGAGGGTAAGAAACACACACAAAATTAATTATAACAGCACATTCATTATGAATTTATTGACTCTAAATTCTAAATTGATTGTTTTATTACCAATGTCATGATCTAAATTTCCCAAGTGTTGATATAGATTAAAAAGAATATTAAACAGAGAAAATTTTTCAAATATTCTCATTTTGATTGGTGAAAATATTTTGCAAAAACAATTTTTCCGTGAAAAACAAGTTATTAAAAATTAGGAAAATAAATTCCCTGTTAAAAGCAGGAAAACAAGCTCCTAAACGAAAGCCAGTTCAAAATTTATTCAGCCCAAATAGGTAGTAAAATATTCACAAAAAAAAGGGGAAAAAACTATCAATTGCAGAGTCATTGCCTGTAGTTATGTATTATATAAACTTATTGTCTATCCCGTGCTCGGATTCGAAATAATGTGTCAAATATTTCAAATCAATGCACTTTAAAAAATTCGATATGGATATAAGAATAATTTTGGAAAATCTAAACAACATAGCTTATTGCTAAGAGCCTAGCAAACAGGTAACAAAAGGTGATGTCAAGTCTTATATGTGAAGCTCAGACATATTTTATAATACACGCTAAGAGGAAGTCTATATATTCAAGACGTATGAATCACAATTGATCTCCAAAAGGCTTACGATTCCTTGAAAAGGATTTAGTTGAAGCAGGTCATACAATGTTAGACTTGGATCTAGTATTTACTCACTTGCTACTTGATTTTACCAACAACATTAGACTATAATTTAAAAAAGTTTAAATGATAAGTATTCTAACATACGTTTCTCATAAAAATTTCACCTTGTTCAAATAAATCACTTAATCAAAATTCAAAAGATTCATAAAATAAAACGATGACCATTTACAAAACAGCCATCCCAAAAGCGTCATATGTCTACTCAATCCCTTCACTTCCCACAAAGGAATTAAAAAGTTTAACAAAACTTAAAGTAAACAAATTCCATCATAAGCTAACATTTGTTCTGAATTTTTTCAACAAGAATCTTCAAATTTCTAGCCAGATCAGTCTTTTCCTCACTTGTTGTCTCTTTTATACCCTAAGAAATATAAATGAAAAAAATATTAATTTATCAACCCCCAAAAAAACAACTACATATACGTGTGCACGTATATATCAACGTAAAATTATGAATAAAAATTGCTTACCAAAATTCAGATTCAAATCCGTAAGGTGTGAGGTAGGATCCACTGGTTGAACATTCTCAAATGTAATGTTACGAATTGGCCTGTAACACCATTTTTTTATTTTAATGAATTAAAAATAAAATATAATCAAAGCACCTGCGTATCGCACTCCCTCAATTTTTGAAATAGACTAATAATAAAATATAAATTGAGACGGAATATAATTACATTCTCTGTGGATTTCTTGTTGTGTCAATACTTAGTGGAGCATTTGGATATTGACGATTTGTCTCCTGCATTCATTTCATAAAATAACAAAAATATGTTATTGCAATATGTTTTTGAACAATTACCTAAACAAAATATTTTTCATATTAAGATAATTATTTTTAGAAGGAAATTACTTGTATAAATTAATTTTTGAATCGAAATAAATAAATTAGAGAGTAGACATACTGAACGTGAAAAGGATCCACGCATTAATCCTGGCATTCTTCCTCGCGGGTACCTTGCCTGCATTTATTTAACATATATAAATAATTTGATTCAACGTGAAATTTACAAAAATAAAAAATAAAAAATAAAAAATTGCGGATTTGTAAACATGTTTTACTACAAAATAACATTTGTGTTATATAAACTTTGATTAAGGATTACTCAAAAATTTAGAATTGATTATTTTCAAATATAAAAATATGTCAATTAATATAGAAAAAATAACATTAAAGAGTAAAGAAGAGGAAATAATAACATTTACCCTTGAACCACGACCTCTTGGATTTCTTATTGAAGGAATAGCAGGCCTATTAGTATTGATATTGTACACCTGTTAATAAAGAAACAATAAAAGTAGCATATATACATAAATATGTTGAGTTATTATTACTAATTAAAAGGTAATAGAGATATTTAATTGTAATTTTATATAATTTATATTCCTAAAAATTAAAATCTATTTGGTCAAAAAGGAGATTGTAAACAAAAGAATGATATGATTTATAAAGAAACATACCGTTGGGGGTAAATTATGGCTCATAGTAAATGAGAGTTGAGGAGCAGGATTAAACACGGGCCTTAATAAAAAAAGAAGATATGTATTAATTATCCGTGAGAAAATAACGTTTATTTACCACCTTTCTATCTTATTTCTGAAAATTAATCACTATCGTGAAGTTTTGTATTACACAAATGAAATTCCATTACAATAAATTAAAGTTCCACTTGTAAATTTTAAAACTTTATGACGATGAATATTTTTCAATTACAAGAGAAGTTGATTGTAGAGTATCATACGTATGTGTGAGAGAATATTTAATACCTTGAGGCAGAATACATATTGTGTTGATTCAACACAAATTCCGATGGGGCTCGGATGCTAATAAGAAAATAAAAAGATATGCATTAGTTATTTTATAAAAAAAAATAGTGTGTATTAATCATTTTTCAAATTTATTTCTGAAAAGTAGTCACTATCGTGAAGTTTTGAATTTCACAACTGAAACTTCATCACGATATATTCAAGTTTCATATATGAGTTTAAAACTTTATAACAATAAACATTTTTCAATTATAAGAATTCTGAAAGTTTCATTTTTATTATAGAAGTTGAGTGTAGATTATTATTATATACATGTGAGAGAATACTTAATACCTTGAGGCAGAAAACATAGCTCGTTGATTCACCACAAATGGATTTAATGGGGCTTGGATACTGATAAAAAAATAATTAAAAAAAGATACGCAATAGTTATTCATAAAAATAGCATTTTTAACACTTCTCAAGTTTATATATATATGTGAGAGAATACTTAATACCTTGAGGTAGAAAACATAGCTTGTTGATTCAACATAAGATTTGATGTGACTTGGATACTGATAAAAAGAAAGAAAAGAAAAAAGATATGCATTAGTTATTCATAAAAATAGCATTTTTAATACTTTTCAAACTTGTTTATGAAAAGTAATCACTATTCATCGAGTCTTGACAACTGAAAATCCATCACAATATATTGAAATCTCATTTCTGAATTTAAAATTTCATGATAATGAATATTTCTCAATTACAAAAGTTTTAAAATGGTATTGTGTATATTTTACCCTTGTTATAAAAATTAAGTGTAGATTATCATATGTGTGTGAAAGAGAATATATAATACCTTGAGGCAGAAAAAATATTATTTCGATTCAACACAAATGGACTTGACGGGGCATGGACACTAATAAAAAGAAAAAAGAGATATGCATTAGTCGTTATTCAAAAAATGGTGATTTATTGATGGTTTTTCGATCTTGTTTCTGAAAAATAGTCACTATCTTGAAGTTCTTAATTTCACAATTAAAATTCACTTACAATATATTCAAATTTCACCTGTGAGTTTAAAATTTTACGAAAAAAAATATCCTTCAATTACAAAAGTTTTGAAAATAGTTATTTTGTAAGGTTTATATATGTTTGTTATAAAAATTGAGTGTAGATTATCATGTGTGTGAGAGAAAATTTAATATCTTGAGGCAGAAAACATATCATGTTGATTCCACACAAATGGATTTGTAGGGGTTTGGATGCTAACAAAAATAAAGCAAAGAAAAAAAGATATACAATAGTTATCGTAAAAATAGTGTTTATTGATCACTTTTCAATCTAGTTTTTGAAAAATAGCCACTATTATAAAGTTCTGAATTTCACGACTAAAACTTCATCACAAATGAAATTAAAAAGAAAAATAAGAAAAAAGATATGATAAACCACGAAGTATGTTTCTGTTAATTTTATATTATAATATGTTGTTGGTTTAATTATTTTATAATTAGAGCAAATAATCTCACATATATATATTTCTGATTTAAGATCCATTGATAGAAAATAATAACACATAAAGTAGAATAGAGAAAATATATAATTACGTTCTCCATGGTGGAATATTTGGATATTGCATGTTTTCTCCCTCAACGACTTCTCTCTGCATTAATAAACAAAAAATATAAAATAATAAAAATGTGTTATGCGTTGTATGAACAATTACACAAATTAAATATTTTGAAATTAAGTAAATTATTTTCAAAATTATTTGTAAATTAATGTTTAAACCATTAGATTTAAGCTTGGGAATAGATACACACTCTTGCAGACAATCCATGCATTAACCCTGACATTCTTCCTCGTGGATAGTTTGCCTGCATTTATTTAACATAAAATGTAAGTTTGCCTAATAATGCTAACAAAACATTTTTGATACTTTCATCATTTCAATTTATTTGGTATAATATAAAACACTACAAACATTTAAGAAATAATAGAAAGATTTTTAGACTTTGTAAATTTTTAAATATGTGATAGTATTTATATAATTATAATAGTTTTGACACTTGTTTTAATATGTCATAATATTTGTGTTTAAAGAAAATCATTAGAGATAAAAATTAAAAGTTTAAAGTTAATTGTTTTTTAATCTAAAAATAAGTCCTTTTTTAGATGAACTAATAAGAAAATAATGTCAAGTAAATTAATAAGAACGGAGTAATATTTTTTAAAATGACTATCATACCCTCGGACTACAAGTTCTCAAGGATCCTCTTGAAGGAATGACAACCCAATTATTAGAGTTGGCAATGACTCCCTGCATATAGAAACAATAAAAAGGCAAAATATATATCAGCTTTACTAATTAAAGAAGAATAAGGATATAGTTATTGTAACTTCATCTAAGTTACTTGTGTGTGAAAAAACTTTGAGAATAAATTGATTTTGACTTTTAACTCAATTTCAAAAATTAAATAATAATTAAGAGGTCAAGACCACCAAGACTACATAAACAGATCAAATATTCCTTATTTATTGATATGAGACTCGACACTCTCTCTTACCCTCTACCTCCACCTCCATACAATACTAGACATCTGAAGTATATAGAATATAACATTGAGGTCTAACATGATAAATATTGAATTAGAATAGCAGGGAGAATATAATGCAGAGGTCTGACATGATAAATATTGAATTAGAATTAATATCCTTGATATAATAATGAAAAAAAATAATAAGATCCTAATTGATTTCAAAAAGTTGGGGTAAGTCTAAGATAAGAATTCCTCGGAATCATATAAAATGTAACTCAATGTGGAACTCAATAAACAACCCCACCCCCCCCCCTTCCCCCCACGTTCCCATGTGATTACCCGTTAAAAGATAAAAGACGGGTGTAAATACAACTCTACCAAGTACCAACTCTCTCTTTATTGCCTTTTCTCAAATTTACTTAGCTAAATGGAGATTGTAAAGTAAAAAAGATGATAAGATTTCAAAATAAAATACCTTTGAAGGTAAATTTTGACCAACAGTAAGTGTGAGTTCTGGAGCAGAATTGGATATAGACCTAACAAGTAAGAGAATGCATCTTTAAAATATATACATATATATTAAAACAAAACACAAACAACTTTTTTTTTATTAAGTAAAAGAGAGAAATAATTAACCATTAATTATTATAGAAATTGAATATAAATAATCATGTGTGTTTAGAGAGAATATTTAATACCTTGACAAAGAATCAATGTCATGCTGATTGAACCCAAATGGATTGGCAATGTCTCCCTGCATATAGAAACAATAAAAAAGCAAAATATATATCATCTTTACTAATTAAAGAAGAATAAGGATATAGTAATTGTAACTTCATCTGAGTTACTTGTGTGTGAAAAAACTTTGAAAATAAATTGATTTTGACTTTTAACTCAATTTCAAAAATTAAATAATAATTAAGAGGTGATGATTGACCACTAAGACTACATAAAGAGATCAAATGTTCCTTATTTCATTGATATGAGACTTCACGCTCTCTCCTACTCTCTACATACACACAGTACCAAACATTTGAAGCATAGAGAATATAACACAGAAGTCTGACATGATAAATATTGAATTAGAATAGCATGAAGGATATAACACAAAGGTCTAACGTGATAAGTATTGAATTAGAATGAGTATGTCTGATATAATGATAAAAAATAATAAGATCCTAATTAATATTAAAAAGTTAGTAGGTCTATGAGATAAGAATTCCTCAAAATCATAAAAATTTATCACATATTCCGTAACTTAATGTGGAACTCAATATACAACCCCCCCCCCCCCCACACACACACACGCGCGCTCCCCATGTAATTATCAGTCAAAGGGTAAAAAGACTGGGTAAATACAACTCTATCAGCTCTCTCTTCATTACATTTTCTCAAATTTACTTAGTCAAATGAAGATAGTAAAGTAAAAAAGATGATAAGATTTCAAAATAAAATACCTCTGAAGGTAAATTTTGACCAACAGTTAGTGTGAGTTCTGGAGCAGAATTGGATATAGACCTAACAAGTAAGAGAATACATCTTTAAAATATATACGTATATATGAAAACAAAAGACAAACAATTTTTTTTATTAAGTAAAAGAGAGAATTAATTAACCATTAATTATTATAGAAATTGAATATAAATAATCATGTGTGTTTAGAGAGAATATTTAATACCTTGACGAAGAATCAATGTCATGTTGATTGAACCCAAATGGATTGGCAATGTCTCCCTGCATATAGAAACAATAAAAAAGCAAAATATATATCATCTTTACTAATTAAAGAAGAATAAGGATATAGTAATTGTAACTTCATCTGAGTTACTTGTGTGTGAATTTTTTGATAATAAATTGATTTTGACTTTTAACTCAATTTCAAAAATTAAATAATAATTAAGAGGTGATGATTGACCACTAAGACTACATAAAGAGATCAAATGTTCCTTATTTCATTTATATGAGACTTCACGCTCTCTCATACCCTCTACATACACACAATACCAAACATTTGAAGCATAAATAATGTAACACAGAAGTCTGACATGATAAATATTGAATTAGAATAACATGAAGGATATAACACAAAGGTCTAACATGAAAAATATTGAATTAGAATAGCATGAAAGATATAACACAAAGGACTAACGTGATAAATATTGAATTAGAATTAGTATGTCTGATATAGTGATAAAAAAAAATAAGATCCTAATTAATTTCAAAAAGTTAGTAGGTCTATGAGATAAGAATTCCTCAAATTCATGATAATTTATCACATATTCCGTAACTTAATGTGGAACTCAATAAGCAACACCCCCCCCCCCCCCCCGCGCTCCCAATGTGATTATCAGTCAAAGGGTAAAAAGACGGGGTAAATACAACTCTACCAACTCTCTCTTCATTACATTTTCTCAAATTTACTTAGTCAAATGACGATTGTATAGTAAAAAGATGATAAGATTTCAAAATAAAATACCTTTGAAGGTAAATTTTGACCAACAGTAAGTGTGAGTTCTGGAGCAGGATTAGATATAGACCTAACAAGTAAGAGAATATATACATCTTTAAAATATATACATATATATTAAAACAAAAGACAAACAATTTTTTTATTAAATAAAAGAGAGAAAGAATTAACCATTAATTATTATAGAAATTGAATATAAATAATCATGTGTGTTTAGAGAAAATATTTAATACCTTGAGGAAGAATCAATGTCATGTTGATTGAACCCAAATGGATTGGCAATGTCTCCCTGCATATAGAAACAATAAAAAAGTAAAATATATATCTTTACTAATTAAAGAAGAATAAGGATATAGTAATTGTAACTTCATCTGAATTACTTGTGTGTGAAAAAACTTTGAGAATAAATTGATTTTGGCTTTTAACTCAATTTCAAAAATTAAATAATAATTAAGAGGTGATGATTGACCACTAAGACTACATAAAGAGATCAAATGTTCCTTATTTCATTGATATGAGACTCCACGCTCTTTCCTACTCTCTACATACACACAATACCAGACATTTGAAGCATAGAGAATATAACACAGAAGTCTGACATGATAAATATTGAATTAGAATAGCATGAAGGATATAACACAAAGGTCTAACGTGATAAGTATTGAATTAGAATGAGTATGTCTGATATAATGATAAAAAATAATAAGATCCTAATTAATATTAAAAAGTTAGTAGGTCTATGAAATAAGAATTCCTCAAATTCATAATAATTTATCACATATTCCGTAACTTAATGTGGAACTCAATAAGCAACACCCCCTCCCCCCGCGCTCCCAATGTGATTATCAGTCAAAGGGTAAAAAGACGGGGTAAATACAACTCTACCAACTCTCTCTTCATTACATTTTCTCAAATTTACTTAGTCAAATGAAGATTGTACAATAAAAAGATGATAAGATTTCAAAATAAAATACCTTTGAAGGTAAATTTTGACCAACAGTGAGTGTGAGTTCTGGAGCAGGATTAGAGATGGACCTAACAAGTAAGAGAATACATCTTTAAAATATATACATATATATTAAAACAAAAGACAAACTTTTTTTTTTATTAAATAAAAGAGAGAAAGAATTAACCATTAATTATTATAGAAATTGAATATAAATAATCATGTGTGTTTAGAGAGAATATTTAATACCTTGACGAAGAATCAATGTCATGTTGATTGAACCCAAATGGATTGGCAATGTCTCCCTGCATATAGAAACAATAAAAAAGTAAAATATATATCATCTTTACTAATTAAAGAAGAATAAGGATATAGTAATTGTAACTTCATCTGAATTACTTGTGTGTGAAAAAACTTTGAGAATAAATTGATTTTGACTTTTAACTCAATTTCAAAAATTAAATAATAATTAAGAGGTGATGATTGACCACTAAGACTACATAAAGAGATCAAATGTTCCTTATTTCATTGATATGAGACTCCACATTCTCTCCTACCCTCTACATACACACAATACTAGACATATATATGAAGCATGGAGAATATAACACAGAAATCTGACATGATAAATATTGAATTAGAATTGCATGAAGATTATAACACAGAGGTCTGACATGATAAATTTTGAATTAAAATGAATATATCTTATATAATGATGAAAAATAATAAGATTCTAATAATTTCAAAAAGTTTGTAGGTCTATGAGATACAAATTCCTCAAAATCATAAAAAAATTATCAAATATTTCGTAACTCAATATGGAACTCAATAAACAACCTCCCCCCCTCCCCCCACGCTCCCCATGTGATTATCAATCAAAGGGTAAAAAGACTGAGGTAAATACAACTCTGCCAACTCTCTCTTCGTTGCCTTTTCTCAAATTTATTTAACCAAATGAAGATTGTAAAGTAAAAAAGATGATAAAGATTTCAAAATAAAATACCTTTGAAGGTAAATTGTGACCAACAGTAAGTGTGAGTTCTGGAGCAGGATTAGATATAGACCTATCAAGTAAGAAAATACATCTTAAAAATACATATAAATTAAAACAAAATACAAACAAATATTAAATAAAATTTAAAAAAAAAAAAGAGAAAGAATTAAGCATTAAGTATTATAGAAACTGAATATAGATTGCCATGTGTGTTTAGAGAGAATATTTAATACCTTGAGGAAGAATCAATGTCATGTTGATCGAACCCAAATGGATTTGGCAGAGATAGAACATATGGATAGTCATTAGATGGTTTTAAACTGCCAAAAAAAAAGAAGAAGAAAATGTATATGTAAATAAACCATGAACTACAATATTTAGTTCGATGTGTTTTTCTTTTGTAATGGTATTTATATTAATTTGTTGTCTAAAAACTTTTAGTGATGTAGGATTTAGCTATCGTTTGATTAACACATAGGTTACGTAGGAATTAATAATGCAGAGGTCATTAAGTATATTGATATCACATAGATTAGTAATTCATATATTATTTCTCATTGAATAATTTACAAATTAATATATAAATTATGATTCACAATATTTATTTGTTCTATAAATAAAATAAAAAATGATCTTGTTATTATAAGGGTTAGTTCTATCCTTTTAGAAATTTAGTTCATATATTGCTTATTACCGTATTTTAATTTCATTTTTTACAAGCAGCATAAACTAATATATAGATTATTGAATAACTTATGTAAATATTAATTATGAGGCAAAAAAATTAGCAAACCTCGTATTGTATAACTCAACATTAATTTTTATGCAGAGATTCAATTTCTTAGAAACCAATCAGACATGATACAAATCAATATTAATTTTATTCGGACATTTGAGTGATTTAATAGAAGTTATTACAAAATACAAGAAGGGGTGATACATTTTACCAGCGTACGAATTATATAAAATAAATATGAAAAAATTATTTTAAAACACAACTTATTTTACTATATTCTCTAAAATTTCCTATCATTTGAAAAAATTACAAAAATTCCTACTTCACACGATGTATCAGTCGAATACATCACTTTAAGATGTAACGGGATGTACGCGATGTATCATGATGTTACTTTATGCGATGTATCAGTTGGATACATTATTTTACGCAATGTATCACTTGGATACATCACTTTACGCAATGTATCGGGACGTATGTGGTGTATTGAGACGTTGAGTGATGTATCCGTAATCGAGACGCGATGTATCAGGACGTTGAATAAGGATGTATCCAAAATCGGGATGGGATGTATCCAAAATCGAGACGTGATATATCGGGACGTTTTGGGATGTATCTGAACTCTACCAAATTTAAGGGATTTTGTAATTAGGAAAAGAATAGGGTTTGGTGTAATTAGCTCTTAATACTATAGGACTAGTGTAAAATCTACATCCTAGGATAAAATATTAAAACGACCAAGATGCCCTTCCTCAGTACTCATTTTCCCCAAAATTCTTTAAAACATCTCAGATTAATAAGAGCTAACATCAACGATGAATTTATTAACTCTAAAAGAGGTACCTGGATTGCAAGAAGTCAAGATCAACAGAAGTTTGTAAAGTCTTCTCATTCTTTTTTTTTGGAGCATCACTATTTTGAGACCTAAATCATACATATATAAAACAAAGGGTTTAGATCTAAAATTAGAGATTGAGAAATTCAAAAAGAGAAAGAGATCAAAAGAATTACATCTTGAAAAGAGAGAAATCCAAGTGATAGCTTCAATAATAAGCGACACCCCTTTCAAATTTTATAATAGAGTACAATATTGAGAAGCTAGATGTGCGTCTTATTTATAATATATGTTGGTAATAAATTTTATTGTATTTATAAATTTAATATAGATTTTATCATATTAATGAACCGAAGTATAAATGAAATTGATAGAATTAAATTCGCAAGATTCCGAATCTAAGACCGTTACAAAATACACAAATTATTTTGTATTAGTCTCCAACACATCTATTGCAACACATAATTATTTATTTAAAAATTGAAATGATACTAGTATACCCCACTACTATAGTAAATTGTTCAACTTTATCCTGTGTTATACTATCTGTAACACCTCGGATCTCAAAATGAAGAAAAATCATAGTTTTCAAAAAACGGGTGTCAGTATCAACGGAACCACCATGCACCATAGGTGGGACCACGGACCATAGGTGGAGTTCTGTCGTTAAGGCCCAAATCTTTATAGTCTCTGATCCCACCCACGATCGACCAATACAGTCTGTGGTTGGACCTACGGACCGTAGGTGAGGGTCAGCAGCCAGTTAAAGGGAAATCGTTGTTTGGTCAACTTCAAATTGTCATCACTCTTAGCACAAAAGGAATTAGGTGGCACATGACCCACCAAATGATAGATAATTGCATCTTTTTTTCAACGCCACCGAGTTTGCTAAAATCTCATCTCCGAGTAAAAAATTATGCTCGTTTTAGTGAAGCCATGTCGAGTAGACTTGACCGACGAACCCAAACGACGGCCGGTAGGTCAAACGACGAACCGTCGTTTCCTCCGTGGATGGGCTTCGTCAGAATTAAGTTAGGGTCATTTTGGTCCTTTTCCCTATGCGTTGGGCACTTAAACTACGTTGTTTTACTCAGAATAAGCCTAATAACATAGTCAGACTTACCCACAACCCTTATTCTCTAAAGATTCATCAAACTTAGAACAAAAGAGGAGAAAAGAGGCGACCCAAACCCTTCCAAGAACACAACAAGTTTTCTTCAGTTCCAGCCCCGAAATCAAAAGGTTTCTCCGTGAATTTCGTCACAGGTATGTGGAATTTCACTAATGTGTTCCTTTCATCCACGAAGTCTCTAGAATTCAGTCAGATTCTTGATTTTATATATCATGTTTAGACTTGAGTTTTCTACAACCTTGCAGAATTGTTGTGAATTAGTTGTTATAGTATTCCTAATCAGGTTATCATGTTTTCATGAAATCGTTGCTTAGTTCTTTGCATGAAATTCAAAACCCTAGTTGTGTAGATTATTTTAGTTTATGAATTGCATTTGTTAGGTCAGTTAAACAAATATACATTCTCTAGTTACGAATGTTTCATTGTCAGTTATAAATGTTGCATTCTCAGATTTGCATATCACAACATTGAGTTATCCAGTATTTCAGATATGTTATTTATACACATTCTAGTTGGGAGTAGGCTTAGACCGAGTTGGACTAGGGTTCAACGTACCCTCATAGTCCTAAAACTACGTGCCCCCGTAGGTTTATCAGTCCCTTCTGTTGGGCATCAGCTTTAGTGATCATGTCATTCATGCCTTTATACCCCTAACAAGGTATATTGGGTCCTATCGATAGGGCATATACATCAAACAAACATGCATTTACACCCCTGACAAGGTGTATTGGATCCTCTCGATGGAGCATATACATTGGACTTCACGTTTATCTCACATGATTTTATGTCGGTTAATAATAGCTCCCAAAATCAGACCCTAGTGCATTCGACCAACTTTTTAGTTATACTGCAGCATTCAGTATCAGTATGTCATGTTCAGAATTAGTACTTGGTCATTGCATTTAGTTTAGTCTTCAGTATATTTCAACATTTACATTCAGTTCAGATTATATTATTGCTCAGTATACTTTGTTCAGTTATGTATTTTGTTCGGTTATACTTTATATCTTGCATGCTCAGTACATTCCAAGTACTGACACATACTCTGCGTTACATCATTTCATGATGTAGGTTCAGGTACTCAGCATCCAAATCACGCATAGATCGATTTTCGATCTCCAGTTCAGCAGCTTCAGTGGTGAGTCATCATACTTCGAGGACAATAGACATGCTTTACACTTTAGTCTTTTTATTCAGTTTTCAGTTTTGCTAGAGTTAGCTGGGGCATGTCCCAACAACTTTAGTCAGTTAGAGGCTCTTTTCAGACATATCATTAGATTCAACTATAGTTTTGAGTTTGATCTTCTAGTTGTTATTAAATGCATTTTTTTTTATATAATCGGATTAGTATTGGGTATTCCCCACTTTCAGTTGATTATGGTTTTAAGCTTCCGCATAGTATATTTTATTCAGTAATCTTTTAGTATGCTTATGATATGTCTGCTCAGGGTTAGCTTGTGGTCACTCATGATCCTAGGTCTAGTGTTTACGTTCAAGGGGGGTAGCCTCGGGGCGTGACAGTATTTAACTAATTTTACCTTCATTATGTCACGATCCAGACCATAATGAGTCGCACCCACACTAACCCTCATGTGGGTGAACCAACTAATAATCCAACTTAGCCCAACAAATCTGTCACGATTTAAAAACGGACATGATGACACTTGTCTATTCCCACCAAGACAAATCAACACTAAACCAACGAAACGAAAGAAAAAGCGAAAAGATAAAATAAGAACAAGATAAAAGCAGAAAAAAACTTATTCAGTCTATTAACACCCTAAAACATGGTTGTCATATGAATTGCATCCCCAAATCATTACGAAGATCCTCATAAAGTTTTTTTCGGATTTTTTTTTTGGTGTTTCAAGGCGCCAGATCCATGGACTAATACACACGAAAAACTTAAAAAGTCACATAATTTCAAAAAGTCGACTCGTAAATACGAAAATAGGCATTAAAATATGATGAAATTATACATGATGTATCCCTAACACATTACGAAGGTCCTCATAAAGGTTTTTCAGAAAAACGTTTTGGGTGCTCCAAGGCTCCAGATCCATGGGCTAAATACACACGAAAAATCAAGAAAGTCGCATAATTCTTAAAAGTTGGTTTGTAAATGAGAAAATAGGTCTTAGAAAATGGTAGGACTATATGTAATGCTTCCCTAACTCATTACGGATGTCCTCATAAAGTTTTTTCAAAAAAAAGTTTTTAGGTGCTCCAAGGTGCCAGATCCGTGACTAATTGATACACATGAAAAACTAAGAAAGTCGTGTAATTCCTAAAAGTTGGATCGTAAATGCGAAAAATATGCCTTAAAAATGGTGGGACTATACATAATGCTTCCCCAATTCACTACGAAAGTCCTCATAAAGTTTTTTCAGGAAACAAATTTATGTGCTCCAAGGCGCCAGATCCATGGGCTAATACGCATGAAAAATTGAGAAAGTCGCGTAATTGCTTAAAGTTGGCTCGTAAATGCAAAAATAGGTCTTAAATATGGTGGGATTATACGTAATGCTTAGCCAACTCATTACAGAGGTCCTCATAAAGTTTTTTAAGAAAAAGTTTTTGGGTGCTCCAAGGCTACAGATCCATGGGCTAATACACACGAAAAATCAAGAAATTTGCGTAATTTCTAAAAGTTGGCTCGTAAATGTGAAAATAGGCCTTAAAATGGTAGGACTATGCATAATGCTTCCCTAACTCATTACGAATGTCCTCATAAAAAATTTTCAGAAAAAAAAATTGGGTGCTCCTAGGCGCCAGATCCATGGACTAATACACACGAAAAAATAAGAAAAGTCGCGTAATTCCTTAAGGTTGGATCGTAAATGCGAAAATAGGCCTTAAAGAAAAGGTGGGACTATATAATTACTTTCCCAACTCATTACGGAGGTCCTCATAAAGTTTTTTCAGAATTTTTTTTTGGGTGTTCCAAAGTCACAGATCTATGAGGATTACACACGAAAAACCAAGAAAGTCACGTAATTCCAAAAAGTTGGCTCGTAAATGTGAATATAGACCTTAAAGAAATGGTGGGACTATACGTAATGCTTCCCCAACTCATTACATAGATCCTCATAAAGTTTTTTTTTTATAAAAAAATGGGTGCTCCTAGGCGCCAGATCCATGGGCTAATACACACGAAAAATCAAGAAAGTCGCGTAATTCTTTAAAATTGGCTCGTAAATGCGAAAATAGGCCTTAAAGAAATGGCGGGACTATACGTAATGCTTCCCCCAACTCATTGCGGAGGTGCTCATAAAGTTTTTTTAGAATTTTTCCAAAGCCACAGATCTATGGGCATTACACACAAAAAACTGAAAAAATCACGTAATTTTTAAAAGTTGGCTGTAACTGCGAAAATAACTACGCAAAAGTTTAAATTTCGTTTATTGATCATAATTTTGAAAACTTTTTCAATAGAATCAATTGTTACATAAACTATCAAAATTATTCTAAATCATTCTTTTACTTATATAATATTTAGTAATACTTTTAATTACAAAAATCTATATTGTAGTGATTATTACTTTTAGAAGACATCCTAAGTTAAAGACAATATTTTTTTAAAATTTAATTATTTGTTAATTAAATTAGTTTGAGCTCGAAATGTTTAATAAAACATCTCAAAGAATTGAAGACAATCTAACATAACCAATATTAAAACATGGTTGATTCAAATTGAAGTGAATTAGTTAAATTAAGAAATAAAAATTAACTGTAAATTTAATTATCTATTATTTTTAATTATAATTACATCAATATTAAAATTTCAAGTATATGTGCATAATAATTAACAAGATATTGTGGGTAAGAGATCAACAACAAACTATTAAGAAAAATTTAATTAATAGTAACAATAAATGCATAATTTTTTTTTATATTCTACTTAGGTATTTTGTTTCTTCCAAGTGTTAATACAGTGCTTCTTACGATGGCCTTCATCAGATCTGGTTTTATGTATGTATTTCCTTCCATCTTTTGTCTGCTCAGTACTTGCCTAAAGCAGCTGCTTTAGTGGCTTTCGGGTTGAGCCTCCCTTGCCCCCACCCCCACATAATTAACTGACACGAATACTAAACGGAAAAAACAACATAAAGATTTTAAGATTCGATTCAAGCAAGCAACTTGTGATGTCCTCACATACAAATCAACAATATTCAAATTTAGTTGTCTTAATATTAACTACGTTAATAGAATTACTTTGGAAGATATTTTTATCGGAAAAATAACATTAGTAAAGGGAGTTATCGAAGACCCAGGGCTCGTGCAAGAAAAGTTCACGACCATTCATTTGCACGGCCCCTGCAGCTACATCCTCTGCACGCTTTCTTGCGACTTCAGCCTTTCTAGCTAATGCATCCGCGTCCTGAAAATGAAACCAAATCTGTCACGACTCACGACTTATGAGGACTATAATGAAAATACTACAACAGGTTTCTCTTGAGTAAAACAGATAAACCACTTGCAACAAAGTTCTGAAATCTACAGAACTCCAAGAATCTACAACTATAGGAACAACAACCAAAATAGATTTAAAAAAGGACATCCACAATAAAGGAAGTCGATGAACAAAAGCAAACTTTGTTACAGCTATTCATTCAATGAAATTCCTCCTTACTTAGGGTGAAAACAATTTATCCGACTTAAATCATAGTGAAGGTGATATTGCTATCACAAAGGATATTCAGTTTTGTTGACTAAAATGAATGCCTAACCTTACCAAAGTGTTATAAATTATGCAAGTACTTCTAGAAATAAACTTTTAGAAATGGCCTAAAATATTTTGAAGGAATTGGTAATGAAATTCCTTGAATGAGGAATGCAACAAAATGAAGACCATAAAACAAGAATAGGAATTTGTGAGAACATCTATGTTGCTCGGACTCTTCAAACATGTCAATGGATACGTGTCGGTTTCTCCAAAAGTGGTGTAATTTTGGAGAATCCAACACGGGTACGACATTAAAAGTGAAGAGTCTGTGCAACAGAACATTAGTGAGACTGTGAGAGTTGATTTCCTCATTCCAACCTGAGCACAAAACTGAAATTCCCTTTCCAATCTTTCACTACTCCAATGAACTTCCTTTATTTGGTGATTTACAGCATAGTTAAATGATTGAAGAGTTTAACAAGGTGAAAGTAATTTTCTTAACAGAAAAAGAAGGTGAATGTGTTTTAAAATCCTTTTAATTTTTCCAGCAAATGAAAATAGATTAAAATATATTATTACATGCATCAGCAACTGGACCCAGAAGATTTCTAGTAATTCCCATTAATTTATATCAATACATACTTGAGTCTTTGACCAAGTTTTAAGAAGAAAACTAGAACATTTGTTGGTATTACAGGCTAATAAGTGTGACACCATTGATGGAGCCTAGCGTTTTTGGCAAAAAAGCGATATGCCGTACTTTGCATAAAAGCATGAAGTGTGAAGCTAAGCGAAAAGTTCACTTCATTGAAGTGAAACAATCTTTTTAAAACAAAAAAAAACATCAAAATAAACCTTGCGCAGATAAGTTAAATAACTAAAAACAAAAAAGAACTCAACAAAATTCTTATATATAAGCAAATGGCTTATGGCTAAGGTCAAGTCAGACCAGCAGTCTCCAGATAGATAAGTAGTTCACTACAAAAGTGAATAAATAGTTTAAGAAGATCAAGCAGTAATAGTGGTGAACCTTACATCTCAACACAAACCGATTCTGCTGGGATCAAACGAACTAGCGAAAATGAGGAAAAGGAGACATTTGGAGATAGCTTATACGGCTAAAAAAAATTGTGAAAATGAAAAGCAATTGGTGGAACTCTTACAGCATCAAAGGAAGAACTGATTTCAGATTGACATGAAAAATGAAACTTGAGAACCATAGAAGGAATGGAGTCTATCTATTAGAAACAAATAGAGAAATGAAAATTCTAATTAAATTGGAAACTCTGGAGAAAAGAGATGAATCACACAATCTAAATGAAGAAGAGAATAGGCATAGAATGGAAGTAGTGTTGTTAAAAGCTCGTATCAGGTACACTTAAGCCGTAAAATCACTTAAAGCCAGGTTTTCTGCTTTCTTCACTTAGGTTGCGCTTTATTTTATTGTATGTGACAGAGTGCTAAGGTGTGCATCTCATCATCCATGAAATTTGGTCTTTAGTTGCCAGTACAAACAATTAACATACTTGGTAAACTGATACATTAAATAGCTAAAAAGGTTATCAACATATATTTAGTGATTAACAATAAGAAATTACAATTTCAAAACAAGAACTAGCTCCAGATACGTAAAAACTATGTTGCTCGGACTCTTCAAAAATACCAACGGGTGCTTGTCGGGTCCTCCAACGGCAGTGCATTCTTGGAGGACTAACACGAATGCAGCAACATATTTTGGAAAGCCCGAGCAACATAGCATAAAACTGCATCTCTTCATCTAAATCAAAATTATAAAATGGTCTGTACACTTGACTGACATGACTTTTCAATCACAGACGCATTTTCAAAAAGTGCATAACTGTCATTTTACAGCTCCGATTCCCAAGGGAAAAAAAGGTCCAGAGGAACTCAAGGACAACATATCAATAGGTCTAGTACGAGGAATACACGTAATAGCACAAATTGCTGATTTTGAAGGAAGTCATTCACCAGGTGGATATACATTCCACAGACAACCATAATAGGGAACTCGATACAGTCAATCGATCAAACTAAGCTTCAATCCCAAACTAGTTACAACTAACTACTTGAATAATCTATATCAATTACCTCTATCGACCTATTTAACATAAAACATTAAATAATGTACCTAAAATCAAAGCTAATCCAAGTTTAACAACCAAATTATTAACTATAGGAAGCTAGAACCTAGATTTTTAAACGGATATGACCTCGTTCTTCGTCTTAAATATAATAGAATTGCTTCCCTGTTTTAGCTTCTCATAATTCAACCGTATTAAACTACCACAAAGATTAATTACTCATCTTATTGAAAGGAAAGTAAGCAACATATAATATAATCTCCTGGTAATACATATTGCACGGGAAATCTTAATAACTCAGTTGATTGGCTACATAAACTTTTCGATTCACCATCTTGTAATACCCTATACCGTTAACATGAAGAGAAGAAGAAGATACCTTTTGGCGTTTCCAGGAGAGAAATTGGGTTTGTGTAATGCGATTTGAATTAGGGTTTTGAATTGATTCTGGTTGATCATCTTTTGCTTCTTCTCCCATTTTTTCCCCAATATTTTCTCTTTCTCCAATTGAAGAACAATTATTTCTTCTATTGTCAGGTCGGGCTATTTAAATTGCCTCTTTAAAGCTTCAAACGATGTCGTTTATTGGCAAACCCGATAAATTGCCTAAACACACTCTTAACTTTATATAAACCAGCGCATTCAAAATCGAATTGAAACCGATGATTCGAAATTTTTTTTAAAAGTTACTATTACTAGTTCTTAATGTATTGAAGTTTTTTTAAAAAATGGATTATTCGATTATCGATGGTAAATTAATAAATTATATTTATATTTTTTGGTATATAAAGTCTTTGATTTAGGGTTGAATTTCATATTTTTACTTCTAGTTGTCTCAAACTCTCAGTTATTTTAAAATGTGTCAGTGTTTGCTTTTGAGCAAGATGTAACCTGTCAACTTATGTACATGATTCATTGGGTTTATCATCTTATGTTTAAGTGATTTTCAATCAAAAAAAATTGTGTCAAATCTTATCGGTTAAATAAATAACTGAAACGAGAATGATCAATAATCGATAAACTAATCATCGATAAGCCAATATTTTAATGAAACTATATAACGATTTAGAATACTTACAAACCAATAAACTTAAAAATTGAACCGAACCGATTAATACACAACCCCTAGTCCAAAGTCAACTTTACGAGTTTCTATAACCCCTAAGCTCTATTTTAGTGTATTATTTTAAGGTATTATTGATTGACCTGAACAAGTAAGTTGTTAAATCTTGGTAGGATAGGTTCAATTATATATACTCTTAAGTTTAGTTATATATGTTTATATATAGGCATAATACGTAAACAACTATTATAACTTGATCTTAGCTGACAAGTAATCACTCCAATTTTGAGAGTGCACATCTAAACATCTCAACTTGGTCTCAACTGTCAACTAAACACTCCAACTTGTCTCAACTGTATATCATGGACACCCGATGTTGATCATGTGGACATAAATTTTATAGGTGTTTAGATAATCATTTCGTAAGTTACGTTGGAGTGCTCAATTGACACAGTAAAGAAGAATTGAGGTAAAATGCCTATCTATATATTATGTCGTGACAATAATTTTTCAAGATTTTGTTTTATCAACTTTATAAATATGATGAAATATATAATTGGCGGTGGCTCTTTTCCATTCTTTGTTGTTAATGCTTTGTATACACAAGAATAAGAAGCATTAAATAACAACATATATAAAATTTCAACAATTGGTAGAGCTAAGATCAGCTATTTTGAGACTCAAGCAGGCATCTACGGCATCCCCAATAGTAAGGAAAATCCATCCTTTTCCTAGTTTGTCAAAACATTTTGCAGTCTTCATTTTGTTAATCACTCTTAATCTTGGGTTAGCTATTGTTAACTGCAAAAAAAAAAAAAACATCATACAAGGGTTAGTATAAATTGGTAAATGCTAGTAATAAGTAAAATTAGTAATCCGAAAAATAAGACCAGATAATCTGCTACAACTTACGATAGTATGTTAGTATAGACACTATTAATGTATAAAAGGATAGTCAGGTGTATAAAACATCATGAATTGATGCAAGATCCGAGGAAGGCCCTGTGGACCACCAGAGGCAGACCCATGCGTGATGGGCTGGGGGTGCACGTGCACTAGTTAACTTCAGAGTTAACTTGTTATATATATGTATGTATATCTTGGAGAACTATCATATATTTTAAAAGGACCCCTCAAACATATCAGCTTCACTCGATTATGTCATTTATTTTATATTTATACGTTAGAACATCAAACGAGACAGTGTTGTGTGACATCGCTTCAACGGTTTAAATTTAGAGAAAAGAATATGAGAGACTTACTTGTATGCTTTGTGAAACCAATTCCCTGTGCAACTCTTCTAACATCACTATTCCTGATGTATCCACACTCATTACATCTGCAAATTAACCAATGAGATCAAAATCATCTTAGTAGTAAGTTGTTACAACGGTAAAGATATGACACCTGAGCCTAACTCAACCTCAAAAGCTAGCTCATGAAGGGAGGATTGCCAAGTCCATATAAGGAACCAATCCACTCCCCAACCAATGTGGGAATGGGGGGGGGGGGGGGGGGGGGGGATTGGGAAATTCTACTAGTTATGAAACTTACTTGACATGTCTAGAACAACAAAATGAACATTTTCCTCATTACCATTTGTGTGTGTCGCCAATTTCATAACCCTAGAAACAAAAGAAGTTGAAAAGTAAGTAGGCTTGAAGTTTATTGTCTTAATTTCCTCTTTGATAAGAGCGCGAATTATATATACCTCTCTCTTATGGAAGTAGCATTTGCAAAACAAAGTGAACCAGAGTTGATTCTGATGATCAAGATTCCTGAAGTACTAGTGGCTCTTGGATATTGTGTAATGTCACAAAACGTATCCAGCGTCCCAGGAAGTCTGCCTTGTACTTCTGTACTTGCTCGAATCGTGTCTAGTATTATTCTAGCAAATGAAATGCCAACCTGCAATAGACCAAACAGACATTACTAAATTAGTTGAGTGACTTTGTAGGTGGAATGACAATACTTAAGTGACGACTTTACAGTTGAAATGACAATAGTTGAGTGACTTTTCTGTTACAAAACAAAGTTGAATGATTTTCTGAGTACCATTAGTTGAGTGACTTTTGTATTACAAGACAAAGTCGAGTGACTTATTGAGAAACTGACTCATCAAATATAATACTATCAATCAAGCATTTGTGATTTGATTTTCTACGGATGATTTTTTTAGTCTTTGTTTAGTTTCAAGTTGCAAAGAAAAAGACAAGATGACCAGAGAGTTGACATGAATCTTGTATTTTCTCAAGGACAAGAGCCAAAATTCTATTATAGCATGGTGCCCACAAATGACTCAGAGGGCTATCCATCTTTTTGGCATTTCCTCTGGATTTTACTAAATTATTTACATGTGTGAGTCACAAGATGTTTGTTTGAGGGGACAAGTATAACATTTGTTTAATGCAAGTTGTTTTCTTATATTGAGTAAATTCTTGTGAATACAGAGGAGACAGAGACTTCAAAATTACCGCGATTAGAAGGCCAATTTCGACAGAGACAAATAGTACTCCAAAGAAGGCACCAATGCAAACAATGAAGTCCATCTTGTCTACTTTCCAGATATGATATGCTTCATTTATGTCGATCAATCCAGGAAGCGCGGATAAAATAACCGATGCAAGGATAGCTAGTGGAGTGTAGTATAAAAGCTTGGTTAACAATTCCAGGGATATGAATACTGTGATAGCCATAACTATGTTTGATACCACAGTTTCACATCCTGCACTGAAATTCACTGCTGTCCTTGAAAATGAACCTGTAACAATTTTGAAGCAGAACTCATTACTCCTTCCGTTTCAATCTTAAACATGTCGTGTGAAAAGTTAGAATTAAAGAGTTGCCAAAAATGAAAAGAGTCATTCTTTTTGAACGGGCTAAAAGGAAAAGTAAGACAAACAAATTAAAACGTAGGGAGTATATCAGAACTCGTATGACTTATCATAAGGATATTCAAGATTTTGAACATAATATGTGAAAGTATAAGGAATTGAGAATTCACCAGTTGCTGTATAGCAAGAAGTTAAAGATCCAACAATGTTCATGAATCCCATGGCTACCATTTCTTTGTTGCCATCAAGATGATAACCTTTCATCGTAGCAAATGATCGTCCGACAGCAATTGCTTCCTGAGGAAAACCAAGATCATTTCAACATTATGAATGAATCCTCCTAATTTAGTGATCTTTAGGAAATCAAAAAGGGAGAACAAAGAGTAGAGACATACAGTTAGAGCCACAAGACCACAAATTAGTCCAATTTTCGCGACTTGTCCAAGGTGTGGACCATTGAACTGTAATTGATGAGCTGAACTTGGATTCAAACCCCCTTTGAAGTGTTTTACAATTTTAACTCCGTGTTGATCAGCCTTCGTTAAATAAACCATCAAGGTGGCTACGATCACCGATAACAAAGGAGCAATAGCTGGTAGCCAGAATAGTTTCTTATTCCTTTTACCCTGCAGTATATTTCAGGTGGCCAATAGATTAGTGTATGAAACAGGAAAAAAATCGCCAAATTTGATCGATAAAAAACGAGTACATCTTATTACTTACTATAAATCTTGTTGCGAGGATGAAGATGAGGAATGAACAGCCAAGTATAAAATTCATAGGAGACAACTGAAACAAGTCCAACGGAAATCAGTAAGATGAAAACGCGAAAAATCATTCGAAAATAAGTTCAGAAACTTACTGCCTCATCATGAAATGATCTGAAAACAGCTCTTAGCACAGATACCACATCAGTTTTATTAGTAAAGTGACTAATTCCTATGAGACTTTTTAGTTGTTGAAGACCAATTATAATGGCTGCACCTCCCATGAATCCCACTATGGCAGCATGTGAAAGAAAATCCACAAGAAATCCCAACCTGCACATACATCAACATTAACATACAACAACAACAACATACCCAGTGTAATCTCACAAGTGGGGTCTGCGGAGGGTAAAGTGTATGCAGACCTTATCCCTACCTTGAGGGTAGAGAGGTTGTTTCCGTTAGACTATAGAAAGCATAAAAAAGGAACAGTAACTACAACAAAATAGTGCAATAATCGAAGTACAAGAGACAGTAGATATTAAAAAATATAGAAGGACAAGAAACTACTGGAGAAATACGATTACTAGTATATAAAGGATAAGCAGGACAACACTCTACTACCTACTAACCTTCTATCATAATCTGCGTGTCCTCCACAACCTCCTATCTACATCTAATCAAGATTAACATGCATATTCCAAAAAGAGTTCTTTTCAACATTTTCTAATAGAAACTTTACCTTAATAGACCAAATGCTGCCTGGAAAGTACCAGCAAAGAAAGTGACAGTAAAAACAAGGCTTGTATAAGCAATAGGATCAACTGCAGGATCTACAATCTCGGTAACCATTGCAGAAAGCAGTAGTGATACAACAGCAACAGGACCAATAGCGAGCTCTCGCGAACTCCCCATCACAGCATATATCAATGGTGGCACAACACTAGTGTCTAAAACAACAAAAGTGAAAGCATATAAGCTTAGAAAAAACCAAGATAAACATACAACAATTACACTTGTTTTGGAAACTTACATAAGCCATATTGAGGTTCAAGGTTTGCAAGATTAGCATATCCTATACTCTGCAAGAAGTATAATTTTAAATTCAACATTTCAAAAAGTGTAAGGAACAAACACTAATGCTAAGCTCTGTGACCAGTCTCATCTAAAAGCTTAACCTGGTCCCACAATTCCACATGGTATCAGAGTAAGTAGAGGTCATATGTTTGTCACCATCACCTATTATGCCCGCACATGAGAGGATGTACTTAAAAACGTAACTAAGAGTAAATAAAAGTGTGCTTTCTCGAACTGTTTAAGATTTTAGATGAACTGATCATACACAATTCAAGTACGAACACGGAACACCTTATCTATATTTGCTATACCTGAGGAATGCAGAGACTAGCAAGAGTTAAGCCAGCCAACAAATCATGCTTGAACATATTAGCTTTATAATTCCTTCCCCAACTAAGAATTGGAAATAACCCTTGCAAGAATGAAAAGACCCCAGCTTTGCATTGCTTTGAGTTTGAAGGAAAAAAATTATTTTTTTGTGGCAAAACAGTTTCAGTAACTGAGTTCATGAGCTCATTGCAAAAACTTGGTGGCTCTGGAGAATTCAGTAGCCACTGAGTCCTCTCATTCCTTCCATCAGCATCGAGCTGCAGCTGCTGCAGCTCGATGCTGATGCTCTCATTTGGCTGTGGACACATTATAATTTTTTTTTGTTGAATGTTGAACTAAATGCTCTCATATATCAAGAGTATGAACCATGTGTTCCATATTTATACATGTCCAAAACAGTCACTACTGGGAAAGGCATTTGCCTTTTGTCATGTTAGTGCTAATAATAGCAATAAACTAATAAGATAGAAGTAATAAATATTGTCAAAACTAGCAGCCTTATGGTATACAAAGAAATCAAATGTACATTAAATTGTAGCAATTATTCTATTTTTAATATTTATGACTAATAATTGGGATCTTTAATTTTTGTGATTCCTTCTGATGACAATAATTAGAATTAAAAAAGAATGTCAAAGCAACTAAAGAAGAAGGATTTATCTTTATCCATAAATCCACTAAAGCAATTCCAACAAGACATAGTTGCACTCAGAATTGCTAAAGTCTTTAGCGAAATTTATATGGAGGATTGGATATAAATAGTTATATTTATTATTTTTCGCTAAATATAATATAGCAGCAATTATATTATTATCATTGAATTCTTTATTTGTTGAAGTGTAGCAGCATAAATATTTACTTTTGCCCTCGATTAATAATTCAAATCACCTGAAATCACTTATTTCCAAAATTCATGTGGGGAAAATCATTTTTATTTTTCATCTCACAGATAATCCTCTTCGATCTATTTAGCTAGCTTTATCTCCCTCTATGGAGTATTTTAGTGATAGGTTCTACAGGAACTGGACCATCTTATTTGGTCAAATACCTAGCAATAAACTTCTATATATGTTCCTTTCATTATGATATATTTGAACAAGTATTTGGATAAAATCATAAAAGTTTTCTTGCTAATGAGATCGATATTATATTGATGATAGTGACGATATTGATAATGGTGACAATTTTGATGTTATCGATTGTAACCTTGATACGGAATTAAACTACTAACTATGTATATATCGCCACAAATAGACCCATTTAAATCAATCACTTGTGTTTCTGTGTTACATAATTGGACCCAATGTGCATTAATTTGACTTACATTCAATTATTTAAAAAAATAATTAGTTTACAATTAGTTAGGGTTAATTAATACTAATGGCAGTCATCTTAATTTTTTCACGTGTTAAAATAATAAAAATCAGACCAACTACTATAAGTTGACAATTCATTATAAATTTCAAATAAAACAGTCAGTACATACCTCAGCAAAGTACTAATTAACCACACGTCGATCCTATGTCCCATTACCTATTATTTCAATCATAATTATTATATTTATATTAATCTCTATCCACATTTTTATTTTTTTCATTCTTGAAATTTCATTTTTCTTTGAGTAGTTGAGCATTATAATTAACCCCACATATTAATGATATCCTAAGCAAATTCATGACACCCGTGACTCCTTTAATACTATTTTTAACTGAATAGAATATTACGAGGAAATGATCTCTTATAATTATTTGTAAGTTGAATAGAAGAAAATAATTATTTTAATTTTTTTATATGTAAAAATAAAGATTGATAGTATAAAAGAATATAAAATAAAAAACAATTTGTAAAATGCTTTAGAATCAAATCTGTATTGTGACAAATAAGGAGAATAATTTGAAGTTTAATTACTTAAAATTTGTTTAGAAATCTCTTTCCTAAGTTATTGTTGGTGTTTAGCAAAGAAATTAGGAAAATAACCGAGAAAAAACATAGAGAGAAAAAATTATTGCAATACTAACAAAGGAAACTATTTTATTAATAGTACATTTTCGACACATTCTCTCACCTAGATTGTTTTTTTTATTTAAGAGATAAAGGGGTCATGGAAACAAATAATGCCAATTTTTATTTTTTATTTTGATAAAATAGTGCCATAAATTAATGCAATTGTTGGTCAGAGGGATTAAGAATTGGAAAAGGGTTATATTTGTACCCTTTATGATTAAAAACGTTATATTTATCCTCTATTATTCTTTTTAAATAAATATCACTATTAAAAAATATATAATTAATTATGAAATTTATCGATAATTTCTAGCTAACATCACTAAAAATTTGTCAACCTTATCACATAAAATGAAAAAACAAATTATTAAGAACCATTAATCGAATAAACGAAAATAAATAATAATTATCTTATTAATTTGATTATCAATTTAACACATTTTACAAACTAATAACTCAATAGTCAATAGAAAAGATAAAAAAAAAAATCAATTAAGTGAACTAATAATATATAAAATCTGATCCAACCAATCGATAAACTTAGTGGACATCATGAAAGATGGTTGGTCGATCTGATACACCGGCAATATTTGTCTAGTTTTTGTCTCTGAATATATTTAGACTTTAGTCACCTAAAAATGTTGCATTCCAGGCTGATTATATTATTTTAAGATACATTATTTATTATCTTCTTGCATATATAAAATTTTATTGACCATGATGAATTTAGATACGTTGTTAATTTTGACTACTTTGTTAAAATTTCAGAGACTGTTCAAAATAACATTTAAATCGTCCCGGCTTATACGTGAACCCCAACTATGAACGTGTCACAACTGATGTTTCCCTAAATGTATTTAATTACAAGGTTTTACCACCTTGACCTCTTACAATATGTATAAAATAACGTCATCAATAGTGTTTTTATTTTTAAATTAATGCGTATTATATTCAGTTCAGACATTGTAGCTATAGACTATTTTGTATTTTATTAAATTGGATAAGCTATCATATAGCTCTCAAGTCAAATATTAGCCTCATTCCTTTTCCTTTTTTTTCCTTTTTTAAATTCAAAGATGTACTTTTGAAATACACACCACAAGATGAACTTGGTTTGGTGATTATCAATAATTATTATTAACAATTATTGGCATTTATATTATAGTTTTTTTTTTTTTAAATGCGGCGTTATTTCTAGGCTTCTAGCTATACCTTTCGCATTCATATTTTATTGGTAATGTTCTTATATGGATGATTAAATTGGAAAATAACAAATTTCAACGACTTTGTTATTTATTCGTAACAGACTTTTTTATAATGGTTATTATTTATAATTAATATTTCTCTATCTCTCTCTATATATATATCATAATCATGTTTTCTATGGAACGGATTTTTTATGTTATTTTATAGCATATGTGTTTTATATATATTATCATTTCACAGTTAAAGGAATATCGAAACAAACAATATTATTATTTAAAAAGTACGTACAAGTATAATATTATTGTTTTACCTTTTAATATTTTAAAATTATTACAAATTGATATGCTAAATAAAATTACAATTTATAATATTTTTTTATTTAGTTTTTTTGAAATAAAACATTTTATATATGAAATATTGAGTTGATCTAATTTAATTTTATTTCAAAAACTAATTAAATTGACTTTTGAAAAATAAAAAATGATATTTAATTTGGGATGGAGAAAAATAATATTCAAATATAAAATATCTACAATTTGTTGACTTAATTTTAAATTTCTAAGTCAAGCTGATAACTAATCCAACCTCAAAGACACGTCAAATACTATGCCACATTAATTTGCCCTAAATTCCATCCACTAATTAACTTTCTCAACTCTATATTTTATTTTTATTCTTGAACAAAGATGGGGACAAGTAGCGGCATTTCACTTTCACTATTAATTTTTTTAAAAATTAGTTACGAATTTTATCGCTAATTTATTGATAAATAGATCTTAGTTGATAAATGTTTTTGATAATATATCGCTAAATAAGATTATATAGAATGATTTTATTGTTTAACTATAATATTTATCCAACGCTAATCTCTATTTTTCTAATAACATTTGTCCTAACTCCTAAGCAATTCTAGATTTACATACTGTAACATTCTAAGCAAATCTCGTATCGATAAAACACATAAAATATAAAATATGTTAAGTATACAAATGCACACGAACGTCGACGTTGTCAAATACATATTATATTCTGAAGTAGACAAGTTAAGAGTTATACTATTAAAATCAGTTTAAGTTATGTATCACCGGACTTGATTCTCTTCGGAAAAAACAGTGAGATATGCCAGAATATTAGAAAGGAAAATTGATATGTTTAAATTAAAAAGGAGCAATAATAGGTAGTATAAGATTTGTCAACGTATCACTAACAAATTATAAGGGTCGGCCATTGGTTATCAATAATCTGTGAATTATTGGAACTAATACAAGTATTAAATTTTGAGATGTCTTAAATTTTATACTTTTAGGCCGACAATTTGGTTTTCCATTTGTTTAATTATTTAAAATCTTATTTGACTAATAACAATTTTTTGAAGTTATAAAAATGCCACGAGTAATAATGTATCCTAAAGTCAAAAATTATTTTCATTCTTTGATTTCTTTTCTCTTTTCAAATGAATTATTCTTAATGATTCACAATTTTTTTTCCTTCTTTTGAACAATCATTGGCAAATAAATTTAATAAAGTGCTATTATTTCAAGTTATACCTTCCGTGTACGTTGGAGATGTCTTTAGATACATGATTAAGGTGGAATAACAACAATTAATTGTAACATCCCGTCTTAGAAAGAGTTAAATTTAGAAAGAACTAATTTGGGAAGAGTCAAATCTGAAATTTTGCAAGTTATGCTTAAGCTGTGAGTTTGGGATCAACTTCAAATGGTCATAACTTTCAGTACATGATGAGTTAGGTGACCCATAAGATATCAAATGAAAGGTCTTGGAATCCTCTTTCCAACGCCACTGAGTTTGCTAATTTTCGAGCTTATATGAGGGAGATATGCCCGTTTGAAGTCTGTCTGCACAGTTAAGGAAAGTTACCCAAAATGTGAGGGATATTTTGGTCTTTTCCTTACCCCATCAGATTAAAACGTTTTTAGTAAGGATTTAGGGGTATTTTACCCAAAAATAAGTGTGATATACTAAAAATACAAAGGCATACAAGTGTATGTCGTATGTATCTTCAATGTCAAGCAATTATTTGTTGTACGTATATATGTTTAAATCTGGATCATCTTCTTTATATTGTAATTGCATGTGTTGATACAAAAAAAAATTAAGTGAACGCATACAATCTATGCAACTTGGTGATAATTGAACAGTAACTATAAATGAATACGAGAAAAATTAGAGTGAATAAATATAAGTGATACCAGCTTATACAATAAAGTGAACGAATACAAGTGAAGTTAGAGCATACAAGTAATACAAGTTGGTAATAATTAATACAGTAGAATAAATAAATACAAGTGAAGTTAGAGCAAATGAATAGAATATCCCGTATTTTTGTTATTTTGTGTTGATTGTATTCATTGTACGACCAAATACATTTAATACATGTATATTCATCGCGTGAATAAATACAATTGATGCAAATTATATTCATTGCGCAAACGAATACATTTGACCACAAATAATATTTTTTTTAAAAATACCTATGAGTTGGTAACGGTTTTAAATTTGTGAATGTGAAAGTTAGCTTACAATTTATTGACATTAAAGTTGCGGTCTTACTGTTCCAACTGATAATTTACACCACTTAAATTCAGTGTACCTACTCCTGTCCATAATAAGTGATATATTTTGGTTTCTGGCAAATAATTTTTCAAAATAAATAATTCCTCCTTTGTTTTTATTTATTCATAAAGAATTTGTACATTTTTTTAATTATGAAAAATAATAAATGAGGTGTTTATTTTACTATAAATTAATGCTTCTAACTTATCATCGTCAAACATAATAATTAATATATACTTTTTTCGTTTTAATTTGTTTGTTTGGTTTGATTTGTTACGGAGTTTAAAAAATTAAAGAAGACTTTTGAATTTTAATATTTTTAAACTAGAGATATGTAGAATGTACCAAAATGTTATTTGATCTTGTGATCTTAAATATATCACATGAAAAGTTGCAATTAAAGAATATCAAGAAAAAAGAAAAAACACTTTCTTGAAAATAGACTAAAAAGAAAAATAAGACAAACAAATTAAAACAGAAAAAATAGTGTTTTTTTTAAACTATTTCTATTATTTTATACTTTGTATCTTAATTTGGCTAGACATGAAACTTAAGAAGGTAAAGAAGATGCTTAAATTAAGTGGTTTTAAATTAAATGCATGTACAAGTATAAAAGAATATTCTTTTCATTGTATGATTTTAAACATGTCACCTCATCCTTATAATATAAGCAAGTACTATTAAGGATAAAATGAAAATATTAGCATTAAAAATTTACTAAATATAAAAATATGACATTTTAAAACAAAAGTAAGAAAATAAATTAGATCTGTATGTGATACTATTACAATTTGGAGAGAATCAAATGAGTTTTGCTTGACCATGTATTCTTTTCAAATATATTTAATTGTAATTATTTTGACTTATAAAATTCTAAATATGTAAATACTATACAAAACATAGAGAATCTATGTTCAAATAATCAAATTCACACACAAAAAAATGAGCCCGTTTAGATTGACTTAAAAAAATAATTATTAAGTCAAAAATAAAAAGTCGCAGGAGATATATTTTTGATTTTTTGACTTATTTTAAGTCATTTTAAACTTCTTTTAAGTTATTTTTTTTTTACCTTGTCAAACACTTTCTAACTTATTTTAAGTTATTTTTTTATATTTGTCAAACACTTTCGAAAGTCAAAAACTGACTTAAAAGTAGGTTTGACCAACTTTTAATTCAATCCAAACACCCTCTTTGACTCTCGTATTCTGAATTGTGACACATAAAATGAAACAAAAAGCATGTGTGACTTACAAAAAATATAATGTTTTTCAAGTAATCAATTCTAGCAAAACATAAACATACTAGACAATTTTTTTTTCATCTATTCATATTTTGTTATAAAAATATTAGATAATTTTTTTTATGATTATAAAAGAAATAGAACGTAGAGAATTTTAGAACCTATTTGAATTGACTTATTGCTTTTGACTTATTTTTGTATTGTAACTTAAAATGAGTACTTAAAATTACTTTTTACTTTTACTCAAACACTATAAATATTAAAAAGTAATTTTAACTTAAAAATACCTAAAATAAATCAAAATCCAAAATACTTCTAGTTTTTGACTATTATTCATTCGACATCTTCTACTTTTTTTCCTTGGAGACTTTTGCCTCAAATATAGTGGCGAGACCCTAAAGTCTAGATCACCATAGACTTTTCAAACATTAGACTTTTCTTCAAATAAAAACAAGGTTGTCTCTTTTAACTTTTGTGAACCTAGACCATATTATGTCACTATTCAAACAACCTCAATACCCCACATTATTTGGAACTTAATTAAAAACTCAAATCAAGACGATATACTTTATAATCTATTTATCTGATTTTAACTTGATATAAAATTTTAAAAAATAAAAATGACTTTTAATTATGCATTTAAATTAAAGATACACAAAATATATTAAACTGTTGTTGAAATTAAAGAATTACCGAAAAGGGAGAGTACTAGTTAATTTGTGGAATTTAGTGTCTTTGTTTTTCCCTCCCTCATATTCACACTTGAAGCTTTAATGGAAAAATAATTAATGGTACTTTTTTCCCCTTTTTGTACAAACTCTAATAATCTTCTTATATCTTCATATTTTAATACTCTAAATAACTGTCAGTCTCTCATTGTGCCCTTTTCACCCCACTTTCTTTGAACCTTTTTTTTTCTCTAAATTTTCTTGATAACCAAACAAATCATAACAAGTTTGAGGTTTTTCTTTTGACGAATCTTATAATTTGCCTTTTTTTCTATTTTCCTTTTGATATGATTAGAGAGAAAAAATATTTTTCAGTGGTGTTAGATTCATTGAACCAGGACAGCATTTGGTTTCTTGCATCTTGTTCCTCTTGAAGGTTTGTTTTTTTTTTCTCTAAAAAAGTAATTTCAGAATAAGTGGAATTTTTTATTTTTTATTTTTTAATTTGGACCATAGAGTGTGCATATCTTGCTTTATGTTGTGTTTGCCTTTTCAAAATACTGTTTGTCTCAACATTTTTGGCTACATTTTACTTTTTGAAAGTCGCAAATTTAAAATTTTAAGTTTATGAATTGTAATATTACATGTGTGCTTGCTTTCATTTACCCCTAGAGCTTTGGTTTAGTGTTAGACTGAGGTATATGTTGGTTAGATGCACATTATTGATTTGAATTATGTTATCGACAAAATGCTGGGGATTTAAGTGAGGAAATATAGAAAGAGGAGCCCGTTATTCATGGAGTTTCGAACCATGAGCCATTGACCTTTCGAGATTTCTCTGCTAGAAAAAGTGCTAGTTTGTGATAATATGTGCCATTTCTTTTTTAGAAAAAGGAAATATTTTGTTTTATTGTAGACCATTAATTTCACGAATATTTTTCCCCCTTAAATTCGTGTCTATTAAAATGCATCATATGAATTGGGACAGATGGGTATATATTAATAAATTATGGGATAATATGCTTCTAAAAAGTTTCAATAAAAGTGGATACTATCCTCTTAATAAATAATCATGACTTTTTAATTTTTAATGTCGATATTAACCATTTACGTGTTTCATTAATTTTGTTTTAAAATAAAAAGTCACATAACTACACGTTTACCCTTTTGAAGTTCTTTAAATATAATAATTAATTATATATGGGACCTAAAGATAATTAAGTAGGTAGAAAAAATTTCATTTCTTTAATTTATAGGTACTAATTTGGTCCACTATCAATGGTTTTTAAATAAGGCGTATAAAAGTTGGATTTTGTCTAGCCATTGCATATTTGTTCTCCAAAAATTGGAATAATAAACTTCTTTTATTATTTGTCCGTCCTTTGGGATGACTCGGTTGGTTTAGAGGAAGGTTATCCATATAGACGACCCAGGATCACTTCCCCTCAATGCCTCTTGTGGTTCACATCTCCCGTGTCACCGTGTGATTTATAGACTATTACACAGTGGAGTGTTTTATCGTTGCGGGTTATCCTGGGTTCTTAAAAAACAAAAACAAAAATGAACTTTTCTGGAAATCATATAAAAAATGTTCTAAAGTACAGAAAGTTGTTCACTTAAAGGCAAGTGACATTCTGTTCTATAGCTACACCGCTTAATATTCGTTATTATTACTATTAAACATCTTAATAGTAGAACTACTTTCGTATGTTTTATTAAACAGCTAAAGAGAATGAGCATGATCATGGAATTATTCAGTGGCGGATTCAAAAATTAGATGTTATGAATGCTGTGAGTTCTTAGTTGAGAGAATGAGTTTCGAAATGTATATGTTACTCCTAAGTTAACATCAAACAAGATATTTTACGCGATCTTTAGTATATGCTTACATTAGAATAAATTCCTCAAAACAGAACAAATTCAAGCATCAAACAGACGTTAAGCCTTTTTCACTTGTCGTATGTTGAACAAAGTATCATGTTCTGTTTTATGAATTTGAAGTTATTCTAGATTTCGTCCTAGTGAAAAATATTGGCACCATGTGAGGTGAATTACATGCCTAATTCTGAACAACATACCGAACTTTGGTTGTCTATTGTTCAATCTTGTCATACTAGATGTGTTCAAATTATAGAGGTTATTAACATTTCATGCTCACTTTGTGTAAATCAATGGTTATCGACGATCCATCTGTCTTTTAGACAGAATATAAAATTGTTCTGTAGCTTCTAATAATAGTATGTGCCAGGCAAATGCTTACTTTTTTAGCACACCACTAATAGTCTTGTAGAGTTAAAACTTTAACTTGTAAGTCCTCTAGAGTTATCTATATAAGGAACAAGCAAGAACTTTCTAATGTAGTGCAAAGTTCAGTAAGTTTAGGAACTAAAAGTTTCCCTCTGTGTTCATCGAATTTTTGAAAGGGTTGGTGTAACTTCTTGTTTTATCACATGGTTTTACATCTACTAGAAGTTGATCTAATATATTGACTGAGGGCACGACCTTAGATAAGAGCGTATGGAGGTCGTGGATTAGGGTAGAAGGTTAGTAGATAGTCGAGTGTTATCTTGTTTTTCGACAGGATAGGGCTTGGTGGTAGTCTAGAGCACCGTGTCTGTTGTAGGTAGTATTAGCCTTATTCATGTAGTTTCTAGCTTTTGGTATCTGTCATCATTTGTTGTTTACTATGTTTAGGTGATCGCACTTGTTATTGATGTTTCTTGCACTGCTTTCCTATTAGTTGTTATGTTTTCTTAACTACCGTTTTTCCTTTCCATTACTACTTTGATTTGCTTCACTTGAGTTGAGGGTCTTTCGAAAACAGTCTCTCTACCTCCACGAGGTAGGGGTAAGGTTTGCATACACTTAACATACGGTGTTGTTGATTTGGCTGCAATAACTAGCTTGAATGAAACTTTAGTATTTCGTATGGTGATATAACTCAATTGTATTTCCTCTGCATTACAGGTGAATTAGGTGTTCTTTTCTAGCATGGCTAATTCTAATGCTGACGCAGAAGAAAAAAAAGAGATGGACATAAGGAGTTTCTCTTCGTCACAACACAACCAAACACCCTATATTCACAAGGTTGGAGTCCCTCCAAAACAGGGCATATTCAAAGAGTTTAAGACTACTGTGAAGGAAACGTTCTTCGCAGATGATCCACTACGTCCTTTCAAGGATCAACCGAGGTCTAGGAAGGTTGTACTTGGTTTACAGGCCATATTTCCGATACTAGATTGGGGTAGAAGCTATAACTTAAGAAAATTCAGAGGTGACCTTATCTCTGGTCTCACCATTGCAAGCCTTTGTATTCCTCAGGTAAAGAGTGTGCCTGGACTATGTTGCTCGGATCCTCCGAAAATGCATAACTTGTAGAGGATACGACACATACCTGATGACATTTTCGAAGGATCTCAGCAATATAGTGCAGGGAGGATTTGTATTAATGAAATCAAGATTGTTAGGATCTTTACAAAACTCCTATAAAAAACTTTCAACTTGTATGACAGGACATTGGCTACTCAAAGCTTGCAAATTTAGCTCCTCAGTATGGATTATGTAAGTGTTCCTTGTTAACTTTATTTTTATTAATAATTGCGAATGTCCTTTTTCATTCTTCTCTTTGTTTGAAATTCCAGACTCCAGCTTTGTACCACCTCTAGTTTACGCCTTCATGGGCAGTTCAAGAGATATAGCCATAGGGCCTGTGGCTGTTGTGTCACTCTTGCTAGGAACTCTGCTCCGGAATGAAATTGATCCGAGTAAACATCCAGATGAGTATCTGAGGCTTGCTTTCACAGCAACCTTTTTTGCTGGCATTACTCAGGCTACTCTTGGGATCCTAAGGTGATTAAAACATTTGAGTATCGAGTTGGATGTATAGTCAAACCTCTATATAACAGTCATCCTCTATAACAACATTTCGCTATAACGACCAAGTTCTCTTTGAAACAACTTTTTCATATTACATTATATCATATGTTCTCTATAACAGTCATTTTTCTCTAGCAGATGAATAACATTCAGAAAAACGACATTGTTATATAGAGGCTTGACTGTATTTGTTCTTTGTTTCCTTCTCTTTCTGACTTGCCCTCCCGCGTTGTTTTCTTGGCAGATTGGGCTTCTTGATAGACTTTTTATCTCATGCTGCTGTTGTTGGATTCATGGGTGGTGCTGCCATCACAATTGCCCTTCAGCAGCTTAAAGGTTTTTTGGGCATTAAGAAGTTTACTAAGAAAACAGATATCATTTCTGTGATGAAGTCAGTCTTTCATTCGGTAGAACATGAAGTAAGTTTTCTGGTCACTCGAGAGCATCCTACCTAAGATGTCTTTTATGGATAACTTGAAATTTTGCAACAACTTGCAGTGGAATTGGCAGACAATACTCATCGGAGCTACCTTTTTAACTTTCCTTTTGTTCGCGAAGTACATTGTAAGTGTCCTGAGCTCTATCAATTAAATTTTGAAAGAATTTGGTGGCGTTAACTCGATGCTAAGATATTTTTGATAACCAGGGAAAGAAGAATAAAAAGCTGTTTTGGGTACCTGCAATTGCTCCTTTGATTTCTGTCATTCTTTCGACTTTTTTTGTCTACATTACTCATGCTGATAAGAAGGGAGTTGCCATTGTAAGTTCTTGTTTTAGATTCTTCCTACTTTCACTCAACTTTCCATCATTGGAGTTAAATGATGATCTCTTTTTAATCGACTAGTATAACGATCTTACCAGGTAGGACCAATAGAGAAGGGAATCAATCCTCCATCTGTCGATAAAATATATTTCAGTGGTGACTATCTCATAAAAGGGATTAGGACTGGTATTGTAGCTGGCGTGATTGCATTGACAGTAAGTCAAATCTTGAATGAAATGTCGAAGAAGGAACCTTTACACATTTCTGTACTAAATGTATGATCTATTACCTTTTCATTCATAGGAAGCTGTTGCAATTGGAAGAACTTTTGCTTCAATGAAGGACTACCAGTTGGATGGAAACAAAGAGATGGTAGCACTTGGAACTATGAACATCGTTGGCTCGATGACATCCTGTTATGTAGCTACAGGTAAGACGAATCAACAAGCAAACGGAGTATGATCAGTAATGATATAATGTGTTTTTAACTTTCAACACATTAGTTTGTTTGTCTAACTAGTTGATCGATTCACCTCTTGCAGGTTCCTTTTCTCGATCAGCAGTAAACTACATGGCTGGCTGCCAAACTGCATTTTCCAACATTGTCATGTCTGTTGTCGTGTTCCTAACTTTGGAGTTCATAACCCCTCTTTTTAAGTTTACTCCGAATGCAATCCTTGCTGCCATCATTATCTCAGCTGTACTCGGCTTAATTGACTATGAAGCAGCAATTTTGATCTGGAAAATCGATAAATTTGACTTTGTTGCTTGCATTGGAGCATTTTTTTGGCGTGGTTTTTGCCTCTGTTGAGATTGGTCTTTTGATCGCGGTAAGTCCATACAGAAAAACTTAGCAATCTCATCTACTTAAATGTATCTTTCAGTAATAAGATCTGATAGTTACTTTCATTTTCCAAAGGTAACAATATCATTTGCTAAGATTCTCCTCCAAGTCACGAGGCCACGAACAGCTACTCTAGGTAGGATACCGCGGACAAATGTATATAGAAACACTCAACAATACCCCGAGGCAACCAAAGTTCCTGGTGTATTGATAGTTAGAGTTGATTCTGCTATATACTTTTCAAACTCTAACTATATAAAGGAAAGGTAAACTACAGTTCTTCCCCTTTCCCCCCTTCTTTCATATCTTTATGTACTACGAAAAAAATGAACTTAACAAACTAATCAACGCGTTTTTCAGGATATTGAGATGGCTAATGGATGAGGAAGAACAACGAAAAGCAGCTAGTGATCCTAAAATTCAATTCTTGATCGTTGAGATGTCACGTAAGTAGAGATTATAAGTATGTTATCTTACTCTGAGATGACATATTGATCGATCCATCCTTCGTGTTTTTTCTCCTTGTAGCTGTTACTGATATTGACACCAGTGGCATCCATGCCTTGGAAGAGTTGCATAGAAGCCTAAAAAAGAGAAATGTTCAGGTAAATCATCTTTACATATGTGAAAAATTACGAAAATTTCAACTAACGTGTCTATAAGACGTCAAGTTTAAATTCTGGATTTGCCTCTGTACTACATATATGACTCGGAATCTTACCTTCATTTTTTCTTGTACAGCTTGTTCTGTCGAACCCCGGGAGAGTTGTGATTGACAAGCTACATGCATCCAAATTTCCAGATCAAATTGGTGAGGACAAGATTTTTCTCACAGTTGCTGATGCTGTGCTAACATGTTCATTAAAATTGCCTGAAGAAGTTTAATATTGTAAACAAAATTTTATTAGGCCGGGGGGGGGGGGGGGACATATCTACCAAAAGTATACAAAAAAGGAGTTGGATTCAATTTTTAGTGACTTGTGGGATCCTCAAAAAAAGTGATTGGACATTTTATCCAAAAAAAGATAGTGGCCCTTTGGTTCTTAGCCAAATTGCCAAAAAGAATTCTTGATTGGTTAAAAGTTAGTGTAGTTATAATATAGTCTTTTTCATAAGAGTTTCCCTTTGTCTTTTCTTGTTTTTATTAAGAGGCTATTAATTATGTACTACTAAACAAGACCTCTGTAAAATAGTTTTAAGATGGTTTTGTTGACCATGTTAACAAAGATTATAGTGTTAACGCGAGATGTTTTATGTACTGAACTGTGTTTTCGCTCCTTTCTTTAAATATGCACTGACCATGGTAACAAATAGTATCTTCATACGTGATTATTGTTGGTTTTAGCTATTAAGTGGCTAAGATCGTTGGTGTTTAAATGAAATTTCTAAGATCCCGGAGTTTAACCATTAAAGACCACCAATTTGACGGGCAAACATTTAAAGACCACCCTGGAAGCTAGAGAAATTGTTTTCGATAGACAATCAATCGATTTTAACTTCATCCACCAACATAGACATAAATATATTTTAAGGCATTGACCAAAGTTCTGTCAAGACTTGGCACTCTTGCTCCACCCCTACTTGGAGAAAATTCTATTGGGAGCGCCACCCTCGAATGAGCCCTGCAAAGCGCGATCCGGATATAGTCGAAGCTCCAATGTGGGCTCCGGACACCGGGTGGGAAACCAAAAAAAATTAAAAAATACTATGAATAACACAAAATAATAATAGGGGAAAGAGAAATAGAGGATGGTCAAGAGAAACTCAGTACTGAATCAGCAACTAATAGGAGCATAAATTACAGCTCATATTTTATTCAGACATTCATTCAATAAATAAATTTCAAGGCTAACCAATTGTTAGACAGACTATAAGATGACAATGTAATTATACATAATAGAGTGATCAGGTTTGCAGAAATTTCAATATAGGAGCCTGCTGAACCGAGAATATTTCTGCTCAAACGAATGAAGACTACATCCTGCTCACTCTCAAGATACTAATATTTACACTCCACCAGACAAATTTAAACCAGTGGTTCTGCCTGGCTTCTACAATGTATTATCGACAGTGAAGAGAGAACAATCATTCATCATGGTACAGATTGTGTGCTAACCGCGCTGCTTCTCCAAAGAGGTGGATGCACTGGTTGGCAGGAAACTGTCTTATCAAATGGAAGACAATGATTGCTGACAGGTTACGAGATGCTTGACTAATTAAGCACCTTTTTTAGGTCACTGATCAATTGCTCTCGTGTTGCTGGCTCGACCTGCACATGGAAACATGAAGTTTTTATTAAGGCACCTTAAGCAGGTAAAGATAAAATGGATGAAAATGTTGATGCTACAGGAGAGACTTTGATTGCTAACCTTCTGTAGGAGGGAAAGAAGACCTTGTGGTAGGGCATGTAAATCCAATGTTGAATCACCAATCTTCGATAGCTGAAGTAGTACCTTTTGCACCCGCAATTCTTGTAGTTGTTCTTCATAGTTCTTGGGGTCATTCTTCCATGAGAAAAAGGCTTCATCATCGATCCAAGCATCTACGTTGCCTTGTTTTGAATCCAAAAACCAGCTTTTAACCATATCCATAGCAGATTTGTAAGAAAGCTGGTCACCCGCAGCATTCCTCACAGTTTTGACCAACATATCCTCCTCAACTCTTCGAAGCAGACGTCCGTAAAAGAAGGAACGAGAAGTTTCCCAATCTACTATTTTACGGATCACCCCCGTGGACGCCATTCTTGACGAAGTATCATGCAACTCTGCAAACTTTGTAGCTATCTGTGTGTATACCGGCAAAAGCTGTGTCTCACGGGTTTTAATTTGCTTCACTAAGGCATCAACATTAGCGTATACCCCCGCAGTCTTGGCTTCCTTGAGCTTTGACTTGAGATTGATAAGCTGTTGGTCAGTCCTACCCATGCACTCGAGCTGTTCTTTTGTTCTGAATCTAATTTCAATCATACCTTCTGGCTCAAGGACATTTCCCCTGGCTGTCCGTTCTGCATACATTTCAATGTGGTCGGAATTGATCTTACTGTCCACAACCACCCATGCCCCACCACGGAGTTCACCCATCATAGGGATGTAAACAAAAACAGGTTGCTTGTATGTTCTGAGGTTCTCAACAATGGTTGATCCTGCCTGAAGGATACCTTCAAAGAGATCCCTCTGTCCACCTGAAAATCCCCTCCAGTTGGCAAGAATGAAAAGGGGCAGCTCCTCTCTATTGAAGTCCATCAATGCTTGAGCTGTTTTAGTTGCAGAGTCGGGAAACCATACTTGCCCTGCTTGAGGGACAACCCTTTCGTGAGAATCAAGCTGTCCAGGATCCGCAGGGATAACTTGCTTCATAGTTTGGGTTTCAACAGCAACTATTCCTACAGGGATTCCTCCAAGTTTTGCCCTGCCTGTCACAACAGTCCTTGCCCAGCCTTCCAGTGTCTCAATGAAGCTCTCCTTGTCAAAAATGCCTCCCAACCACTTTCCACTTGCATCTGTGAAGCCAGATATGGCTGCGCGTGGATCACATGTGGTTTCTGGGAAGTATTCAACAGGTCTCTCTGGAGGATCCACAGGAGTTGAAATAGGAAGTGGACCACCACAATATGGTGGAACGAAGCTCAACCAATTTAAAATTGCCGATATCCCCTCGAGGTCATCAGAGACAGTTAGATGAACAACACCATTAGTTGCCATAATTTTAGGTCCACCAAGTTGCATGTGGGAGCTATAAACTTCCCTACCCAAAAGTTTGTTAAGTGCAGAATAACCTGTTAGAATAATTGGCTGATCAAGCCTCTGTATACATCGCATACCAAGACGAGCAAGATAAGCACCTATGCCAACAGTTCTCCCAGTTACATATGTCAAGGTAAATGTTTCATGATATGCCCGAGAATAAGCACTTGCAATGGCTCCACTACCACTTAAGTTCTCAACACCTAGGCCATCCTCGTTCCCAATAATAGTATCTATCACCCATCGAATTTCACCATTTGACAGCTTCAATTCATGTGCCATGACCGAAGATTTAATACGCTCATGATCCTCAGGAGTCAAGTATACATACTGAAAACCACGTTCAGGATTTGATTCATCAGACCATCCAACTTTGAAGCAAGACTTTACCTCCTCAGCTGCACCAATACGAGCTCCTGAATTTGCTGCCAAATAAATAAGTGGAATTTTCTGTGCGCAAGCAACATCAGTCACTGCTTGGAAAAATGCATCTTCTCTTGGGCCAAAAGATCCATTTATGTGGGTGACATCATTTGCCACAACAAGAATTTTCCTTCCTATAGGGAACTCGGGAGTAGACATTTCCATTATCCATGCCACCAAGCCAACATCATTGAATCCAGGCTGACGCACCACAGAGACAAGAGGAGTACCCCAGCTTCCTTCTTTGTCAGCAAAACTTAACTCTGTGACTTTCAGGAGGACCTTGTCCTTAGGCTTTTCTGTTCGAGGATTATGACTTGCCCAAGACTTCTCCAATGCTGCTTCAAATGCCTGCACGAGGGATTTTTTTAAGGATGTTGATATTGATTCAGATTGTAATAGCCAGCAGAATTCTACTTTTATTCAGATGTTTACCAGAGGAAAATCATAGCAGTAAGTCGTGCTGTTGCTCTTGCGAGCCAAAAGCCGTTTCTTGTCAAGCGCATCCAAAGGTGGATATGGTGCTGTAACTGGCATGCCATTCAAAGGACCATCACCAATGGCTGAATGATACACTACTCTTTGTTTTCTTGTATCTTCAACTTCTCGATAAATCTGAGAGTTCAATTTCCAATAGCATGATATCAATGTTAATAGTTTACTATGAATAAAACCAATACATGAAGTTGGAATGAATTATTTCATGACGATGGAACAACATATGTCGGTCCAAAATTTTATGGTGCTAACACAGTACTATGCACCATTTCTATCATAAGCTTGATTAACTTTAAACTCTCTACCAGAAAAGATAATAGAAGGGAGAAAATTGATAAAAGAAAGTGACCATTTGTGGTCCAAGGTCAAACGCTGGCTGATGTGTGCTCTCCAATACAGTACAAGCTAGTTTCAGATCAGATAAATCATTAAAAAATTTCACATACATGCTAAATTTAACTTACATGAACAATGCAGGTGTGACCTGTCACATTTGCAACCAAAATCCTCCAAGCACCAGTTGCATCTCCTGCAGATGACACCCAAAGTTTCACTTCCCACTCACAAACACCTAACTTATGCATCTTCACACCAACAGATGCATTAATTTCATGCGCTAGGTCTTCTAAGATTTTCTGAACTTCCGCCTCTTTGTTCTCATTATTTAGGTCTGTCTTCCTGCAAAAAGTCATGAAGTGAGCCATCTGACGACTTTTGTCCTAAATAGCAAAGCATGAAGACAAACAAGTTACTAACTTGTGGTATGGTAACAGATCAGCTATCTCTTGCTCTCGTAAAATATACAAGTACATATGAGCATGGTCAGCTTTGAGAGTCGTATTATGGAGATTGAGTTCAAGCTCTTCCAGTGCCGATGTTAAGGACCTCAAAATGCTTCTTGAAGTGAGAGACAAAGCCAAAGGGGAATGAGTTGTTCCCTGATTCAATCCCTGATACGCTAGTAAACTGTCATCTGATGTTGATTGTCTAACAAGTGTTCTGAGAAACATCCTCTGGATTGGACTCTGCTTGTCTACAACAGTATAGAGGTGCCACTGACGGTCTCGGGACGGAGTATACTTTATATTATCATAGACCTTCAGTTTTTCCTGTATTCCAGGGGAAATATGAACCTAAGATCAGCTCATGGTCCAGGAAAAAAAATAACACCAATGGTAATATAAGACACAAATAACAGGAAGAGATGAAGTTAAGCAAAATACAAACCAATTCAAGGTAAATGGATAGAGGAGGCTCCAGATGACGTAGTAAAGGCTCCTCCTCATAATACAGCTTCTCAGCTGACCAGTGAAAGGAATGCCTCATAGGCACCCTCCCTTCATCTCTCTGTATGATGCAACTGATAACCTCTACGCCTGCACTTTTAAGGCTAGAGCTCACATCTTTCTCTCTCAAAATTTTGGCTAACTTGTTAATTCTCTCTTGAGCCTGATCTTCATCTCCACTGCAAACAATGGTATTCCAATGATAAGCAAGGGAAAGACATGATATAGGTCAGTTTCTGGCATCATTGGACCAGATACACATGCAAAATATTCAGCCGTACCAGATAAAGAAGGTCTATCCTATTACCACTTGTTAATGGGTATCTACGTGTATGCCTCATGCTTTTATCCATATACTCCTCCATTTCAATTTGTTTGTCTTACTTTCTGTTTTAGTCTGTTTTAAAAGAAAATGTCTCTTTCCTTTTTTGGCAACTCTTTAATTCCAACTTTCCACATGGCATGTTTAAGACCATAAGATTAAAGGGAATTTTGGTACATTTCACATATCTTTAATTTAAGACCACGAGATTCAAAAGTCTTATTTACTTTCTTAAACTCTGTGTCAAGTCAAAACCTGACAAACAAATTGAAACGGAGGGAGTATCTAATTTAGAAGTTACTTTAGCAGTAGAAAGTGAGCTGTGAAAACCATAACATCGACAATGGTAATACCTATCCTGAAGCAAACTCATTTGGTTGTTGATGCCCACCAATGCAATATGCAGCATATTACCATGACTGACTGGTGGAGTGGATCCATTTGCCATCTCTGCATGCAAGCCATGTGCTGTCTCCCTCAATGCAGCAGTTAGTACTGTTGGCAGGAGTTGGAGAGATTTGATAATAACCATGGCTCCCCATTTTTTCTCACTGTGTTTCTCAACTAACGGTTTTACCATCCCATTGTCTCCAGATCCACTCTTTCTCTCCACATGCTCTTCCAAAAATTGCCACGTAGCTATTAGTCCAGATCTGTGCCACTGCATCCTCACACTCCCTTGAATGAGGTAAGGCTAGAGTAGATATAAAAAGTCAGATAAAGAAACTATAAATATTTCTTAACTACAGGTGCGCCAAAAATTCAACCAAAACAAGTAATACTACGTCTTTGAATACAATACCTGATAGAGTCTACGAACATAGGTCTCCACAACTCGCCTCTGAAGGGTGTGATCACCATGATCAAAAAGGCCTACAAGTGCATCTTCGACTGCTAAAGGAGCACTCACTAGAGCTTCCATTCTTTCATTAATGGCACTTTTCCTCTTAGGAGTATCCATAGTGTCACCTTCTTCAGTGAACATCTCTAGCTCAGAAAGACTTCTGGCAATACTTGAACGTAATTCACTCAGTTTAGTTTGTTCGAGGAGCTGACTGGCCTTCAGTGCCAACTGTAAAATCCAAATCAAGACTTAGAAATTCTGTTTAAGTGGTTTAGTGTTACCTATATATTTAATAATACATCATGAGAATCAAACAATCTTGTCAAATAATCATCATACTAGATGATTGTCGAGAACGGTATCTAATGGTTGAGAGAGAGAGGCCAGAAGGATGTGATGGAGGATTCGGACTACATGGTCCCCAAGGAGAGCAAGCGCATGCGCTAAGAACCTTAAAGACTGAACACATCAAGTTTAAATTTTGGATCCACCAATGTTAATTCTCAGGTCTCACTATCCATTGTGTTCCACTTAAACAATGATAAATGGCTGGCATTACAAAAACTCCGTAGCAACTAAAAAAGTCCGCACGATATCAGGAACCAAGGAGAAAAGGACAAGAGCAGTTGCTTCTAGTGTTGATCTTAGAGATCTTCTTAATATCAACATTGTAAGTCAAAGGTATGGGTACGAACAATATGGTTTCTCAAATTTCGACAAGCATAAGTATGAAGTACCAATCTCTTAATCGAAGAACATATGCAATACCAACCTCGGAATAATTTGTATGGTTGAGTTGTGAGAAACGGATAAGTTTTTCCCTGTATGCTGCAGGATTGGGATATACCAGTTGCTCCATCAGACTAAGTATAAGCTTGTTTTTACGTTTAACACCCTGTAAAATAACACACTATTGGTACTGGATATTTTCCAGCTTAAACAACATTAGAAGAAAGGAAAGTCAACACATGAATAATTAGCTTATACCTGATGAGATAGCACTATGTCGAGAACCTTCAGGAGATCTTTCTTATATTGAAGCCGGAGACGTTCAATCACATCAGCCTGAAATAGGAAGACATCAGAACTGAATCAAATATCAGTTGAATTAATGTGGTGTTCCAACTCCCTTCCATTTTGCAGTTGTAGATTACTGAATATCTCAACGAGTAACAAAAAATGGAAGAGTAAAGTTACTGACATGACAGAGCTGATACATCACCCAGAAATCAAGGTATGATATCACAGCGTATGCATGTTCATACCGACAACATCATAAAACAGAAGACATGCAATAGCAAGTAAAATTTGATAATTCAAATGATCTTGAGGCTTTCCATAGAGATGAATGGCCAAAAAAATTTTAAACAAAATAGATGCTTATGGTAACATAAAATAAATAATATGAGAATGCATATATGATCTACAATGTAAATCCAAATCATTTTAGGAAAAAATCATGGTCTATGAATAATAAGGGGCTGCTTTGTTAGAAACAATTTAGGGAATGTTTACCATACTAATAATAAGAAAATTTTGATAAAGAAATTGGAAAGGATTAAGAGTGAATAAGTCAGAAAAATTACGTTTTTTGTTAATTTACATCTCTAGTACCTCACTATGAGTACTCTAAATCCTCATATTATATAATGGTTAAAATATTTCTATACTTCTATTTAAGTGCAGATGCTGAAGTATATTAAAGGTGCCCAAACTTAGATATGTAGTCATGCAGAGGATGATTATCGTAAAATAATTGTTTGAAGACAAACTAACCTGGAGATTGTCACTAAACAATTCTTCAACCGATAGATACTCTTCAAAAAGGGAATGGACGATACCACGGGCATGACTCTCTCTTCCACCCTCATAAGACTTGACGAGACTCATCAAAGGTTCAACTAGTCTTTCCTGAGCTCCTTTTTCTTTTTCTGAGCAGGTTCTTAGGTGAGTCTAAAGTAAATAAATCAACGTTAGAAGATATAGTGCTTGAACTAAATAAAGAAAAAACAACAAAAATTAGTGTGAAATAAGAAGAAGATGTAGTAAAAGACTCACCTCAAGAACACCTCTAAGAATTCTGGCAGGGAAGTCAACAGTTGGCAAGCTGGAAATTCCCTCATATTCCTTAAATTTTGCTTCCAACTGCAACAAGAACACATAAAGCAAAACATTCATTGAGCTGGAGAACTACTACTTTCCAACAACAGAGGGAAAAAATCATTATCCAATCATTTACATCTAATCTGAGGTCCTTCGGAAGTCGTGTTGCCAGCACAGATATGCATTCTTGCCACTGTAGAAATGGAAGCTCAGGACTGTCCAAGCAACTTAGCAAGTTATGAACCACCTGGTATTGGAAGATTAAGTTGTGTTAAATCGTGTATTGGGTAAAATGTTTTTTACATTACTATTCAGATGAAAAGATGTTCCACAACCAATTACGTTCTACCATCAACTTCAAATCTTTATATGAAATTACTTACATCATCAACATTATGGTCATATCCGGCAAGTATCATCCTTGCTGCATTCAGACTTGCAGCACATCTCTGATGGACTTTTCCAGATATAGCAGTTGGAGGTCCCAAAACAGGAAAGCTTCCAAGAAAAGGCTCAGCTTTTCTAACAGCAGAAGGGTCATCTAAATCAAGTGATGCTATGAGCTCACCAGCCTACACACAAATTTATGTTTAAGTTGATGCAGACGAGAGAAATATATGCTTTGTTTGCAAACACGTTACCTGCATTGCTTGACCTTCAGACATCTTAAAATGGATAACTCCTGAAGCAGGTGAAAGAAGGGGCATGCACATCTTCATCACCTCTACCTCTGCATAAGGTGTGTCAGCATCAACATGACTACCATCAGACATCAAATATCTCAGAAGTTTGCAGGGTGTCTCAGCAACTAACTTTGATGGATCATGATCATTCTGGAATCAACGAATATTATATGATAAGAAGGTGCCAGTTCCTACATAAATAAAATATATTGGTAACTGAACAATTATTGATACCTGTAGCAAGCAAGTTCTTCCATCAATTAGAAGGCGAGTTCCAGCTGCTTCCTCCTCTGCATATATTACATGACTGTTTCCGTCCAGCTGCAGTGATTAAAGGAACTGAGATGTATATATAAGTTTGAATGTGAAAGGAATAAATCAGTCTTTTCCGCACATCATTTTCACAAATTATACACAACATAAAACACTATGGATACTATAGAAAATAGTTCAGTTTCTGATTAAAGGGTACATAGAAAAGTTGCAGGGTAATTGATTATTGCCTGCATCAACAGTCCTCCGTCACGCAGAGTATGTATCTCTGCTTCGATCTCTGATTCATTCATCCTCAACCTGTAGCTTCCTGGTCCTCCCCTCACCATATTAAGCTAAGAGACAACCAACAAATTAGTGAGTTGCAAACAGTCCATGTAACAGAATCAGGAAAGAAGATCTGAAAACAGCAACAACAACATACCCAGTGTAATCCCACAAGTGGGATCTGGGGAAGGTAGAGTGTACGCAGACCTTACCCCTACCTCGTAGAGATAGAGAGGTTGTTTCCAATAGACCCTCAGCTTAAAATAAAGTATTTCCAAGCAGTTCGGAAAAAAAAGTACAGAAATGAGGCAGTAACAACGAAATAATATGACAAGGGAGCAGCACACAACATACAAGGAAAGAACAGCAATGCCAACAAAATAATGCGATAATCGAAGCACAAAAATAAGGTGATAATTGAAACAACTTTCTTGCAGAGGTAGTTGAACAGAATTAGCTAACTTTTCCCTTCTCCACTCATACCACCAAAACCAGCGGCAACAATATATAGAATGAAGTGAGTACAGCATCCTACTTACTGTGTACTTGCTCCCTTCAATGTTAAGTGAGACTTGAGAGTTCACAAGGGATATATGCTGCACATAGATGGATGACAGGTTATTCCAATAAAGAGATGGAGAAAATGTAAGATTCAGACCAGGACAAACATTCTAAGAATGATTACCTTGGGTGGAATTTGTCCCTTTTCAAGATAACCAATATATTCAGAAACCACAGCCGCACCACTTGCAGAAGCTTTCTGAGTTTGACAAGTGAAAACACGGTGTACTGGTATTAATTTTGCAAGTAAATTCCCAAGATATATCTTTACAAACCATCAGTTATGAAATGAGTAACTTACATAAAGAGCTCCTCCAACTACAGAAAGATACCAAGGAGGTCTTTCTGCTCTAACCCTCATAGCAATTCTACTGTCCAACCAGCCAGTGTGTATCTTATTTTCTCTATAATCTGAAGCCTGCAGAAAATGCCTAACTTAATGCAGAGAAATTACACTTGAATGGAGTTAGTTGGTAATGAATTTTTTTAATCTGAGACTTACATGCAATAGATCAATCGTGTAATCAACATTAGTTCGAATCTCTCCTCGGATCTGGATTTCCTTTAGTCCGAGAACCATGTTTGCAATGGCCAGGGGTCTGGACTCTCCAAATGCAAAAACATGTCCTGCATTAAGATATAGAAGTCCATAAATTCAACAGGTTAGACACAATTTTAGAATTTTCTTTGTCAGGCATTTGTATTCTGAAATACAAGGTATGACATCTGAAACTGATAGAATATGTGGAAACATTTTCCATAAGAAATTACAAAAAAAAAAAAATCCAGCCAATGTTTGATAACATTGTCAAAAAATTATAGGAAGAACCAGAATAGAAGTCGGCTTAAAAATGAAGCAAATCCAGTAATAAGCTATCACCATAATCACTGTTGCAAATCTCCTAAAGGCACACACACGCACATACACAGAAAAGTCAAGATTAGCAGAAATGTCATGCAAATCTGCATGGGCTGACACAAACCCAAACACCTACATTTGATGTTTCAAATTAGCTTGGCGTTAGGAAGCAGTTTCCTTATTAGCTATTCTTTAACTAGTACTCGAATTAAAAAGAAAATGATGTATGCGTGCTTTACTGGTGAAACTGCATCACAGCTAGAGATGCGAAGGAACTTTTACCATTCAGTCATACAGGAACCTTTAGTTCTAATGTAATGTATACTTCTAAAGTATGCTTTCATCCATGAATAGAATGAGGTGAGTTTCCCAAGAAAAAAAAAGGAATTAAAAAATGATTTTTCTTTTCAGCTATGAGGAGAAAAAAGGTTATAATCTTTTACAAAGTTGAGTCATACCATTGGTGGACCCAAAACAGGAAGCAACTTCCTAATTGAAGCTGAATATTCTAGGTTGATATTAAAAATAATTTCTCCCTCCATTTCAAATTGTTTTCCTGGTTTTGACTTGGCACGGAGTTTAAGAAAGTAAAGAAAACTTTTAAATATTGTGGTCTTAAACTAAAGATACGTAGAATGTACCAAAATATCCTTTAATCTTGTGGTCATAAACATGTCATGTAGAAAGTTGAGATTAAAAAGTTGTCAAAAAGGGAAAGAAGCATTCTTTTTAAAACAGACTAACAAGGAAAGTAAAGTAAGACAAATGAATTGAAAGGGAGTACTTAACTTTTCAGCTGAAAATTCAAGATAAGTCAGAGAGAAATAGTGCTGTATGATTAAAGTTCAGCTTACCAAACTGAGAGTCTGAAAATTCATGAATACCACCGCCAGACTGCAAGGAAAGAGGATTATTACGCTTTGCAACAATTCAAACACCCCAACATTCTATTTCCATCTAATTTATGTGTACCTTGACAGAGAAGTATGCCCACACATTCGGTTTGCTCTTAAAACTCAGCTCCTACATTATGAAATGTAAATTAACAATCATTCAACCTAAAAGTTATGTTGCTCGGACTCTCCAAAGATGTTGCAGCACCTGTGTCAGATCCTCCAAAAATACACTACTTTTGGAGGATCCGGCATGCACCCGTAAACATTTTTGAAGAGTCTGAACAACATAGCCTAAAAGCACTGGATTAGAAATGGAAAGTGAAACTTTTCAGAAGATAAATTTACCTGTACTTTACCACTGGTAGGCTTAAAACCATCATCGGGATCCTCACTTGTTACACGCACAGCCACACAATGACCTTTTGGCCTTGTCGATTCAGCCTTGTCAAAATCAAATGGTGTTGCAACAATAGATGTTTTTCTCCAAGCATCATATCCCGCACCATGTTCCATTCCATAGAACCGCCGTATTTCTAATAGAATCAAAGAAGAACGATTAGAAAAAGGGGAAGGAGAAACCCAAACATCTTAAGCCAAGAAGAGTGACATGTGGTACAAAACCTGGAATTTGCCAGAGAGGAATCCCCATGCCAACAGCAACTTGAGCTGCTGGCAGATTTATTTCTGCTATCCATTCAGTTACAGGGTGTTCAACCTAATAGAATGAGAAAGATGTAACTTAAATAAAAAAGTTCCATATCATTGGAGGTGATCACGATCAGAAAAATGTTTTACAATAAGAATCAACATCAAATTAATTCTTGACTATTAATGCTTTGGCTTTAAACACACATGAGACAAATAAAAAAAAAATTTGATCAATCCCTTCCTCAATATGGTGAACAAAAAGATTTGGACTCAGGTGCACACTCAAGCAGATGGCTATCACCAACCTGTAACCGAGGGTTGAGTTCCAAGAAATAGTACTCTCCAGTGTCCATACTGTAAAGATACTCAACAGTGGCAGCTCCAACGTAATTGACACATTTGGCCAGTCTTCTAGCAGCCTGCTCAAGTTTTTTCACTGTGTCTAGTGGAGCGACTGTAATTGGCCCCTCTTCAATTATCTAAGTTTCAAGAAAATTAAGACACATTAGTGATGACGTTTCACTGATGTCTATCCTTGGCTGCCTTACATAAGCTCTGCTATTTGCCTCAACATTGCAAATAGAAGAAGATAAGCATTGTCTTTATAATTCATCTAAAAATAATCACAAGTTAAATACAAACTAACCTTTTGGTGTCGCCTTTGAACACTACAATCACGGCTGTGCAAAGCTGCAACATTGCCATATTGATCACATAGTAACTGGACTTCTAGATGCCGACTCTAGTTATTTAAAAAGAAAAAAAAAATCTAATGTTAAAAATATTCTCTCCAAAGATATGTTCGAGCACTAAGATCAAACAAGAAAGAAGATGGCTGAACCTGAGAAGCAACTTTCATTATAAATATTGGAGAGCCAGGAACTTCACCCTGAACTTGCTTGAATAGTGCCCTAACTTCGTCATCATTATGTACCTGGAATGATCAAGTAACAAGAGCCATGGAGTTAGGTTGAATCAATATCTTGTATATTCCACTAGTATTTTCATTTCTTTCATTCTACCTTTCCTTTTTTGCAAGAATATATCAAATTAACATTGTTATTTACACTACTCGCTGTGCTAGTATACAAAAAGGCAGACCTTTCTTATGCCTTTACCACCACCACCCCAGGATGCCTTGATCATAGCCGGGTAACCTACTACTTGACAACTAGCAATTGCTTCTTCCGTCGTGTAAACGCATGCTTTAGCATATATTTCATCTGAGATACAAACCAAAGAGCTTTCTGGAGGAACTTTGACCTGTGTGATTGACGAAATGTCCATTAGATGCAGACTGAACACTATGAGACTAATAGAGAAGAATGATAATAAAGACTTACATGGGAGCCACTCCACGGAAGGGTGGGTACTTCTGCAGCTTGAGCAATCAAAGATGAACCAATCTTGTCTCCTAGTGCTGCCATTGATTTAGCTGGTGGCCCAAGAAATATGATCCCCTTTGCATCCAATGCATCGGGCAGTTCAGGGTTTTCTGATGCATGACCCCAACCAGGCCAAACTGCATCGACACGAGTCATCTCTGCCATCTACACAAAAGAAAGTACACTGTGTATAACTATTTGCTTTTTGCTTTTCGCATCGATCCCTGGTCCCATTACAAGAAGGTTTTAAAATGTAAACAGGTACAACCAGATGCACATGCAATATCAAGCTATCCTGAGACAAATTGTTCTCATTGGCTTAAAAAGATATTTACAAACCTCCAGAATGAGCTGCACATTAGCATAGTTGTTGTTATTCGTCCCACCAGGAACTTCTACAAACTGATCAGCTATTCTAATGTGTTCTGCATTTATCCTCATGTCCTCAGGCGTAGCCATTGCAACCAACAAAATTGCCTTCTCTGAACCAAATGTCTCATACGCCCACGTCCTAATACTACGTATAAACTTCACAGCTGCCATACCGTTGTTTGCAATTAAGATGCTATTAATAGGCCGTTTCCCGCCAAGGGCATGACAGAACTCAGCAACTTCAGCTCTAGAAATTGGAGACCTCAATGGAAGTGCACCATTGATGTGCCCGTTTCCACTCCTGATCCCAATCACCGCTGGCCTCCTTTGAGATTCCGACATGTTGTTACTTCCTGAAACAAAGAGTAAATGTAACTTTACATTTCAAAAGGGGCTGCTTTTGGCTGCAATAAAAACATAATTTAGAGACAAGTGACCAACCACTACTCTTTGATCTCTTATTGCATAGTCCAACTTTTTAAGTGACAAAACTAGGTAACTTGAGCCTTATTAGGACAAAAACTAAGTTACTTAAGTTCACAGAAAATCAAATGTATTAGAGCAACCTCACCAAGTAAGAACCTTTATTACAAAACCAACAATATGTGAACTAGATTTCTTTTTATTTTCTTTTTTTATGCCTGGATCACCTTGCGCGCACCTCAACTAATTCTAACTGATACTTGTCCACCAAGGCTAGGACAGGTGGGCAGAAATCACCTATTTTTTTTGTCTCCATTGGGATTTGAACCAAATACCCATGGTTCTCGACCCCACTTCACTAACCACTACTAGGCCACACCCTTCCGAGCAATATGTGAACTAGATTATGATCACAGAATTCATAGTAAATAGCAGTCCAACCCCCCACCCCCCCCCCCCAACCCAAAATAAATGATCTTTTTCTATTTCTATTACAAGAGTACAGGTTTTGCTATGTCAACTAATCAAATACCAAATCAAACTGAAAATATATACACTTAACAACACAGACAATTCAAAAGAGAAAAAAGGAAACAGAAGAAAATAACAAGTACACATATTTAACAAATTACAAAGCCAAAAGAGGCGTCTTTACAGTTTACACAGTTCTGCAGTAAAATTTCAACATTCCCAGTTTGATTTGAGTGCAAAATATACATACCCTTTTCGCAAAAACAGAAAATTCACACAGAAACAGTGAAGAAATGTCCAAATTGAGAAGAAATACAAAGTGGGCGTCAAAAATTTCAAGAAAGTTTCAATCTTTTAAGAGAAAGATCACTTTTTTTTCAATCTGATTGGAGTGTATGAAGCATTATGGTTCAAGAATTGAAAAGGGGGGCAAAACAGTCGAGAGAACAATGTGAATCTGAAGTATAAATGGTTGTTTATATTTGCTAAAAAAGTCTACAAGAAGAAGAAGAAAAAAATTGGAATTAAATTTTGGTTCATTGTTTGGTTTGGATTAGTTGGGAGTTCTTAAATATGAACTCTCATCTTTCATGACTAGTAGCACGTGGTGCCTGCCTCCCCACCCCCCCCACAAAAAAATTTATTTATGAAAAAACATTTTAAAAAATTGGTGCTAAAGATGAAAATTAAGTTATTAAGTGAGATATTTGAAATTGAAGAATTATTAAATATACTAGATATAGGACCCCGTGCCAGCACGGGGCCCAATATATATTTTTTATTTTATTTTAATTTATGTCATATTATGGAATTTGAGAAGTTATTGAAATTTTTATATGATTTTAAAAATATTTTAAATTTTTAGCTATTGTGATTTGTAGTATTTTTTTTTAACATAATTTTGAAAAAAATATTTATTACTCTGTTTGTTCTAATTTATGTGGCACACGCAGAATTTTAAATATTAAGCATTTTTTATATGTCTCTTTAATATATTAAGTTGTTAATTATTGTATTTTATTGTACATTTTGAACCTAATTTTTTAATAATATATATTATTTGCCATGTCCCAATTTATGTGACATTAATTGATAGATTTGTTGGAGTCGAGAGATTTATTTTGTTAATTATTGTAATTTATAGTTTTTTTTCCGTCAATTTCAAACAATATATGTTGTTAATTGATAGAATACTTTTAATGTAATTTTTTTAAAAAAAATATGTGTGACTCTCCATGTCCCAATTTATGTGGCACATGTAAAGTTTTGACAATTAACCAAAATTTTAATACATTTAAAAAAATATTTTTAAGTCGTTAAATTTTAAGTAATAAGTAATTTAAATTGTTGTATTATTTATTACAATTTATAATACTTTTAAAGTAGTTAAAATATTATACAATTTATTATGATTTATAACACTTTTTAAAAAAATTTATGTCATATTATGGAATTTGAGAAGTTATTGAAATTTTTATATGATTTTAAAAATATTTTAAATTGTTAGCTATTGTGATTTGTAGTACTTTTTTTAACATAATTTTGAAAATAATATTTATTAATCTATTTGTTCTAATTTATGTGGCAGATGCAGAATTTCAAATATTAACCCTTTTTTATATGTCTCTTTAATATATTAAGTTGTTAATTATTGTATTTTATAGTACATTTTGAACCTAATTTTTTAATAATATATGTTATTTGCCATGTCCCAATTTATGTGGCATTAATTGATAGATTTGTTGGAGTCGAGAGATTTATTTTGTTAATTATTGTAATTTATAATTTATTTTTCGTCAATTTCGTCGATTATTTTTTTTATTAATTATTGTAATTTATTGTTTCTTTTTTGTCAATTTCAAACAATATATGTTTATCATATAATCCATTTTATGTGGTACCAATAGAATTTAGAGAGTCAATTAAATTTTGTATATAAGTTTTAAATAATTAAGCTGTTAATTATTGTAATGTATAGTATTACTTATAACATTTTTAAATATATTTAAATATTATATGTTAGGTTTTTTATCCTAATTTATATGGCATTGATAGAATTTAAAGTGTCAAATAATTGTTAATTATTGTAATAGATAAAATGGAGTATTTAAGTCATTTATAGTATAGTATAATTAATATATAATATGTAGTATTTAAGTGTTATATTATGGAATTTGAGAAGTTATTGAAATTTTTATATGATTTTAAAAATATTTTAAATTGTTAGCTATTGTGATTTGTAGTACTTTTTTTTTACATAATTTTTAAAATAATATTTATTACTCTATTTGTTCTAATTTATGTGGCACATGCAGAATTTCAAATATTAACCATTTTTTATATGTCTCTTTAATATATTAAGTTGTTAATTATTGTATTTTATAGTACATTTTGAACCTAATTTTTTAATAATATCTGTTATTTGCCATGTCCCAATTTATGTGGCATTAATTGATAGATTTGTTGGAGTCGAGAGATTTATTTTGTTAATTATTGTAATTTATAGTTTCTTTTTCGTCAATTTCAAACAATATATGTTGTTAATTGATAGAATACTTTTAATGTAATTTTTAAAAAAAAATATGTGTGACTGTCCATGTCCCAATTTATGTGGCACATGTAAAGTTTTGACAATTAACCAAAATTTTAATACATTTAAAAAAATATTTTTAAGTCGTTAAATTTTAAGTAATAAGTAATTTAAATTGTTGTATTATTTATTACAATTTATAATACTTTTAAAGTAGTTAAAATATTGTACAATTTATTATGATTTATAACACTTTTTAAAAAAATTTATGTCATATTATGGAATTTGAGAAGTTATTGAAATTTTTATATGATTTTAAAAATATTTTAAATTGTTAGCTATTGTGATTTGTAGTACTTTTTTTTAACATAATTTTGAAAGTAATATTTATTACTCTATTTGTTCTAATTTATGTGGCACATGCAGAATTTTAAATATTAACCCTTTTTTATGTCTCTTTAATATATTAAGTTGTTAATTATTGTATTTTTTAGTACATTTTGAACCTAATTTTTTAATACTATATGTTATTTGCCATGTCCCAATTTATGTGGCATTAATTGATAGATTTGTTGGAGTCGAGAGATTTATTTGTTAATTATTGTAATTTATAGTTTCTTTTTTGTCAATTTCAAACAATATATGTTGTTAATTGATAGATTTTTTGGAGTGGACTATTTTTTTATTAATTATTGTAATTTATTGTTTCTTTTTCGTCAATTTCAAACAATATATGTTTATTATATAATCTATTTTATGTGGTACCAATAGAATTTAGAGACTCAATTAAATTTTTTATATAAGTTTTAAATAATTAAGCTGTTAATTATTGTAATGTATAGTATTACTTATATTATTTTTAAATATATTTAAATATTATATGTTAGGTTTTTTATCCTAATTTATATGGCATTGATAGAATTTAAAGTGTCAAATAATTGTTAATTATTGTAATAGATAATATGGAGAACAATATATGTTTATTATATAATCTATTTTATGTGGTACCAATAGAATTTAGAGACTCAATTAAATTTTTTATATTAGTTTTAAATAATTAAGCTGTTAATTATTGTAATGTATAGTATTACTTATATTATTTTTAAATATATTTAAATATTATATGTTAGGTTTTTTATCCTAATTTATATGGCATTGATAGAATTTAAATTGTCAAATAATTGTTAATTATTGTAATAGATAATATGGAGTATTTAAGTCATTTATAGTATAGTAATTAATATATAATATGTAGTATTTAAGTGTTATATTATGGAATTTGAGAAGTTATTGAAATTTTTATATGATTTTAAAAATAATTTAAATTCATATCTATATATTTCAATGTACAAGATTTTGATAAAATAAAATCTTTAAAGTTAAATTATAATGTTTTTGAAATTTAAATTATTAAAACATATATAATGATTTTATAGAAAAAATAATATCATATAAAATTAAATGAAAAGGATAATAAATTCAACTTTTACCATGATAAGGTTGAAAAAAATTATTTAAGTGGAAGGAGGTGGGGCCCACTTATATATTTTATATAGTAAGTATTGGACATTTGTAAAGATTTTATTGGAACAATGGTAGTAAATCTTAGAGTCTTCTAATATATAGTAATAATAAAAAAAAGTAAGACAAATCAATTAAAAATATTCAGTATAATTACATAAATAGAGTTTGATCTATTTTTTATGGAATAGAATTTATTTTTGATAGATCTTCAGCTTAAGAAAATTATTTTTTAAAATAGTCTTAAAAAAATGATAATAAGTTATGATGAAATTAGTAAGGTAATCTTATTTAATTTTAATTTAAACACTAGTTATGATATGAATAGGTTTCTTTTTCACCCTTGTTGTTATCATAAATTATTTCTTTTAGGGTAAGTTATAAATTTGCTTGATTGATAAAAAATAATTATATTCACTATTTAAATATATAGACAATATATAAATTATTTTATATTAAAAATATATATATTATATTATATGTCCTTCGGGATGGCGCAGTTGGTTTGGAGGGTAGTTATCCACACGGATGACCCGCGATCGATCCCCCCTCAATGTCTTCTGAGTCGAGCCTGTCGCATAGGGCTTGCCTAGTGCGGTTTACATCTCCTGTGTGATTTGTAGGCTATTACACAGTGGGGGTTTACCCAGTGCTCACCACAGAGTGCTCACCCGAAGGGCAGAAGCTATGACAGAGGTTGTAGCGGCTGCGGGTTATCCTAGGGTTCCAAAAAAAAATATAGAAAAATATTTATTAAAAATTATTTTGGTGACCAACTATTTACTATTCTTCTTAACTTTAAGGATCATTTGGTAGCTGATTTAGATTTCACTTATATAAGTATATTAGTTTTGATGATCAACAATAATAGTGATATGCATATATTAGCCTGGTGTAAACGGTCATTAATTTTTCATATACTTCGTAAAGTACTATTGTTTTGAGTTTAAATAATATGCATCATCAGTGTAAATAATTCTTACATAATATAGTTATTTTTTACTTATTATAACAGGTAATTCTAATTGCGCCTTCACCCTTAATGAAATGTTCTTATTTATGACCACAAATTATTAGAATACCTCATATGTGCCAAGATTGGAGATTAACTAACGAAAAATCTTGATAGGGTGTAGTGATGCTTATGACTTTTTCTAGTTCAATAAAAGAATAAAATGTTCCATAAATTCAAATTATGATTTGGACGTTTTATCCAGTATATATATTATCCTCGTAAAGTTTCATAAGTACAGTAAAAGACAATAATCATTATTATTGTATTATGCATGTAAAAAAAAATTGAATTATTCAATTTCAAGAATAAGGGAGGACGGTCCCATAATTGTTGAGTGTTGTGAGATGATGGTGTTATAAAAACAAAAACATACTGTATTTGTTTATATATGTATAATATTTGACATAAACTTTTGATTTTTAACTATTTTATTTATTGTCTAATTGTTTGCCTATTGAAATTCATTATATTCTACTTTACAAGAAGGTTTCTTAAAGAAAGAAAGTGGAAATTTGTTTTTACTCAATGATGTTATTGAATTCGAGTTTGGCTATAGACCACGTCAAGATTATTTTATTTCTTTTATACTAGAGTTTAATGAAGAAATTGTAAGAGAAGTTCGTATCCTAATTTGATCTATTTTTTATTCTTTCTCCATTTACGAGTGTTAAGTCTTTTACGACATTAGTTAGTTGTTATTAGTCTAATATCACTATAGGTTTTAGTGACATTTAGAGAAAGCTGAAAGAACATATTTAACTGTAGTTAAATTATTAATTATTTTTAATTAATTATCACTAAAGATTAAGTACTTTTAACGTGGTGTGTGGACGTGGAGCGGACAATCTACTTTAACTCATTTTTATCCATTGTTTGATTCTCTAATAATTTGCATATATTTCTGTGTCTTTCTTAATTATTGGACCACGTTCTGGAAAAACAACCCTTTGCTAGACCAATTAAACAATTTATGCCAAAAAGTGAAAAAAAAATGAGAATTTTCAAGTTTCACATATTCTAGAAAACTGGATATTGGTACCATGTTTTTTGTTTGTTTGTTGTTTTTTTTGTTTCTTTTTCTCTATGATCTTTTTTCAAAACAAAAAGACTGTTGGGAAATAGGTGTATTTTGACTAAAAGTTGGTTGTAAAATCGACCAACCCTTCACCTGCCAAGGAATGAATATTTGCCAAATAATAGAAACTTATTTGTTAGCAAATAAAATATACTTATTTCTATTTATAGGGCATTCATACACAAAGCAAACTTTTACTAGTTTTTTCTTTGGGGATATGTTAGGAAAGTTGATGGATAACGTAGTTTTAACTAATTTCACAAATGTTCGTTATCTTACAGTTTATTAGATAACTTTGTCTACTAAGGTTAGAACTTAGAACATATGAGATTTGTTTCGGCTGAAATTTGAATTTGAGAGTTCTTAGTTCTCAATCAATTTTGTTGATCATTGTGTCACACCCTTGAGTATGCATATATATTTTTATATACTAGACGAGATTATTAGTTAAACATGAATTATTATTTTTATATATATTTAATATTTTTATGTCATTAAATTAGTTGACCATGATAAATTAATGCAATTTAATATATATAATGATATAAATATCAGATGGTCATTTACAAAGTTGTTGAGGGTAACGTAGTTTTCATTAATTAAATATACAAAAAGCATAACGAATTATGTAGTTTAGGTGACCGGTATGAAGTTTAGAACAATTAAAAAAGAATTTTGTAAAAAATCACTTTAAACCTCAAAATATTTGATTAAGGGTTAAGAAATTTTGACTGCATCGACAAGTTAAAAAGTATTCCCTCCGTCTGATTAATTGTCATTTTAGTTTATTTATGTCCATTAAAAAAAAATATTGAATAGTACTAAGTTAACGTATTCAATAAAGGCAAATCGATTAATATTGTGTATACTTCTTTAATATTAAGGCTACTGTTCAAAATAATTGTCGATTTTAATTTTGAATTCTAATTAAAGTGATGGTATTTCATTTTGAGAAAAAAATGACACTTAATGAGACAATAAGATATAAAATTATTATATCTCACATTTAATTACGAACATTAATTAGCAATTACCATTGAAATTATTGTATCCTCTTATATATACTACTATCACATAGGAAAAATGAAAATAGCTAATTTTACAAGATATTCTTATTTATCTTATCCCGCGTACAAAGGCACAATCAGAATTATGAGTTTACGGGTTTTAATTTTAGATTTTAGGACAAAAGAGAAAAATATTGCATGCTTTCTTTTAAAAAGAAAAAAAAGTAGGCCACAACACTAGTGTGAAAGACATTTCCACCGCCTATTCCTTACCACTGAGTTGTCAATCAATTTTGTCAGAGGATTCACAAGTTAATATACATTTATTATTTAATTTTGTAATACAAATACAGGATCTACAAGAAAGTTAATGCGTTCGTTCGAACCCACGAACTCCAACTAGCTCCGCTCCTATCCGTGTGTTAAACGAACCCTTGGAGATTAATGAGTGGGCACAAGATAGGTGCATGGGGAATGGTTGTTTGGTTGTGGTTGGGAGTTAGGTATATGAATTATCCATGCATTCATCACCTCTTTTCATCAATTAAATTCAACTACTATTAGCATTTATTTTTTTATTTTTGTTTTTCTTATAAACATATTTTCCATGGCATCATTGGATATTGTCTTTGTCCTTTGGCCCTTTTTCAAAGCTAGTAACTTTATAATAAATAAAAGATTTTGCGGTAATTACACATATGTTATATTATATTTGAAAATATAACATTTTATATAATATCGTTAAAGAGTTTAGCAGTTTTGAATACAATGATATTGACAATAAATATTATTATTATACGGAAAACATATTGCCATAAAATGTCTCTTTTGTCGTAGTGTAAGTCCTTACGTTTGTCCAAGTGTTAATCTATGAAATTTTTAGTTACTCAATGGTATGTATGGTTATTAAATATTATGTATCATAATGTAAAGATTAAGAGATGTAATTGTTAATTACTTGTGGGGGTCTACGAGTTACTTATAAAATAACTTGATTTCAACAAGTATTTATGGTACATAATTTTGTCAAACTTTGTGATGTAGTTTTAACAAATTGGCCACAAAAGAATATTCTAATAATTATCGCTTTGAAATCTTTGTTCGATTTCAATAGGGATAAGGGTCTGAAAAATACCCTAACTTTGGTCGGATTTGTTGTTGCGATACTAAACTTTCATGAGGACCTATTACCTCCGGACTATTTAATACCGTATTTTTTACCCCCTGAACTATTTAATAGTGTATTTTAAAGGTATATATGTGCCCACGTGGACATATTACTATTTATAATTTTGCATTATTTTTTATATCCACGTGGGCAAATATGTATGTTTAAAATACGGTATTAAATAGTCTAGGGAGGTAATAGGTCATCATGAAAGTTTAGTATTGCAACAACAAATCCGACCAAAGTTGGAGTATTTTTCAGACCCTTATCCCATTTCAATAATGATATAATTGCGGGATTTAACTTAACAACGTGTGATAAAATCATTTGGTTCACTACACTACGACTAGAGGGTGTCTAGATAGACTTCAAAATTGGTCGAATCTACTTTTAAATCAATTTTTGACTTTTGAAAGTGTTTCATAAATATAAAAATAACTTAAAACAAGTCAAAAATAACTAGAAATGAGTTAAGAAGTGTTTGACAAGGTTAAAAATAACTTAAAATAAGTTAAAAAACCAACAGTAGATCTCCCCTACTTTTTATTTTTTGTCAAATTTGACTTTTATTTTTGACTTAAAAACTATTTTTTTAAGCCCGATCAAATGGAATAATTCTATATTTTTATTTTTCGACACATGAGTAAAAAATAATATCTGAAAACCCATGTTTTATACCCTTGAAATGGTGACAAATTTGATGAATGTATGAGGACAAATGAACGTTTTTACGGATTTATTATCATGATAAAAAAATTCACAACGTGTTTCTTGACTATTTAGGACTTTTGCTCAAAAAGTTGAAAAAAAATATATCCAAATTCATTCATCCATATATTTTACTCAATATTTTAAACTTTACAAGGAAAACGAGAACAATTTTCAACCGCATAGATTACCTAAACAAAAATGCCAAAACTTTATTGTAGTGAGTCTTAGAAAGTGATTCCTATGGTATTGAATAATAGCCTTATTTTTTGCTGTATAAAATTTTTATTTCTCGTAACAAATAATTTTTTTTACAGAATATAAGATTTATATTTTTTTACAGTATATAGATTAAAGGTGTATAAAATCGAATAAAAAATTGAATCAAATTGCAGATCGAGCTAAATCCCAAAAAAGAAAACCAAGGTTAAAAAATTCAAATTTTATTAATTTAATTGGATTAAATTTAAAAATTCAACATAAATAATTTGATATTTAAAAAATCTAAATTAATCCGATCTATACGTGACTTTTGTCTTTAAAGAATTTGTTGATGTCATTGTATGTATAAATTGTATGTATATGTGGCGTTAATATAAAGATGGGGCCATTTTGAATCGTGCACGAATTATTCACCGCTTACCCAACCTAACTGCAAAAACCAGCCACCTACTTTCCTATCATCATTCCTATAAACGTCAATTCAATATACCATAACTATAATAAATTATCATCCAATATGGATATTTGAAGTTTATTGTGACATAATCTACATCAATTCAGTAACATAACTTTTGACCCGTCTCTTATTGAATACAACAATCAAATTACGTCGTATAACTCAAATAACTTCGAATTAGTTGAAAAGTCCAAATTAAAGCTAAACAAAAAAGACATCTTCCTTCGACATACATAATTACTTTCTTTTTTATAGTGAATTAGTGAAAGACTAAGAAAAATTTTCTTTAATATATTTGTCTCATCTCTCTCTCTTTCACTATATTAACCTCAATATAAACTTGACCATTACTATAAGTGAATGACCTATAGATTACACGAGTTATAAGGTATAATGAGGTAGAATAATGGGTGAAATAAAGATTTGATAGCTACAAATGTTACTAACAACTAATGATAGATCACATTCTACAACAACAATTGATGAGAATAAATATAATATCAACCAATAGACATAACATAATACGTAATATGACATACGATAGATTTTTATTTATATTAAAATGTCACACGAAATTTATAAGCTTGTACTATAATTTTAAGTTAACATATTATAATATATGAGTTATTCATCATGGTCATATATTTATAAAGATAATAAATTTCATAATAAAATTATATAAGATAAGATCCGCAACTGTATGACTTCTAGATGCACTTACCATATGCCACTATACATTTAAAAATATAAAAATATTTTAAATCACTACCTTTTATAGTAATAATAATTTTATAATATTATTTAAAACATGTGATGGCTCATGAAAAAACTATTGTATAAATTATAGGAACCACATATTATAAGTACTAAATAACATCTTATTCCTTCTAGTTTTCTATGTACCAAAAATCCCTTAAAAATGATGTTTGCGGGATACATAGCGTTGTGCACGGGATACATTAGGTTTGATACATTCCACATAGCGGGATACATAGCGTTTGATACATTCCACATAGTGGGATACATATCGTTGTGCACGGGATACATAGGTAAATAAGGGATTTTTGAAAATTTTGAAATAAGTAGAGATAAATGGATATTAAGGTAAGTAAAAGAGTGTAGTTAAGTAATTTGTCCAAAAACTATTCATCTCTACAAATAAAATAAAAGCCCACGTTACTAGTTTCCTACTGTGACGAAACACTTGCAGCACTCTACATCCTTTAGGTTTTTTTTTGTTTGTTGGCTTAAACTACTAAAATTTTACTTATATCGCGTGTTTATATTGAATCATATTAGTATATCATAAGTAAATAATAAATTAAAGTGAAAGTTTTAATTACTAACTATGATTTATGATATATATAAAATATTTATTAAATTTGATATAAACAGGCTATGTGGGTGGATATTTGTTGTATGTAGGGGTAAGGTCCGATCGCCCGGAGCCAAGTAGAGCATCGAACCTGTAGAAAATTATAATGTATATATATTAATTTTCGTGATTTATACACGTGCTTACTTACTTATATTTGGAATCTAGGTATAACAAATATTAAATATAGTAAAATTTGTCTATGAGTCTGACTTCTTGGAATGGGTTTTCATATTTTGCCAGGCCTAATATTTTATTTCACTTAGGGACCAATGAGTTAGTTGTTATTTTATTACTCCATATCTTTGATTTGATTGTTTTTTTTTTTTTTGATATATTATTGAAGAATCATATTGTTATCTTCTGTTTGTTAGAAATCATTTTAAAACCATATTCGTAATAATAGTCTTAACTAATTTATTAAAATTTATGACTAGAAAAATAAATTACGACGGTTAACTTTTGTGTTTAATTAATAAGAGAAAATTAACGATGAATATTGTAGCTAATAGCTATAAGGAAAGCAATATTCCTCTCTATAATAGTATTGTTGGTTTCAATATATTTTTAATGATACAACGGGAGTTATTATACATCTATAACAACATTTGACATTTAAATAATTTTTTAACTATTATGGACAAAAGAAATAATACATAAATTCTAATTTTTCTATGCCAAATCCTAAGCTTAATCACACCGTCACAATTTGTATAAAGAAGATAAATAATTTAAGGGAAAAGGGTCAAAAATGCCCTTGTACTACATGAAATAATCAAAAATGTCATTTGTTTATACTTGATCCATTTATGCCCTTACTGTTAATGAAATGAGCCAAAAATGCCCTAAAGTATAACAGAGGCAACGAAAAATACTTTGAACCATTTAATTAGTCTTAATTTATTTACCCTCTTCTCTTTATCCGATGAACCCAATTCCATTTCATTCACAAAACCATGATGGAAATATACATTTGTATAATATTCTTTGTAAGTGGGAATTTTGATGTCAGATTCTAAGCTTATTCAAGTATGTTGTGATATAAAAATTTAACAATATAAAATTATTTTTATTAATTTACACAATATTTTTATGATAAAGTGAGTTAGTCGAATCTCTTGACGCTATTTAATTCCACCACGATCAATAGTATAAGATGACAAAAATAAATCAACTTAAAATAATATAACACCAGTGGCATTTTTATTTTTAAAAAAAGGATATGGAAGTTTTGTTTACGTAAAAAGACATAACACAATTCCCCAAATTAATTTAATTATGTCAAGTTATACAAATTTTAGATTATGACATTCTTTTTTTGGCACATTCACTCAATGATTGAAGTTTCTCCTCTCCATTTTTTTTTTTTTGAAGCAATCAATAATTCAGTACATTTTTTCTATAATTACTTTCTCCGTTTCATATTAGTTGTCCACTTTATTATAAATAGTCATTTCAAAATATTTTTCAATTTATAAAATCAAAATAGAATTAACTAAAAAAAATTTATCTTACCTTTACAATTTTTTGAATTTTTTTTAAAGGGTAAATAAGTTTGTAAAGTTTCAAAATAATTTCTTACGGGGTAAATTAGTAAGCATTTCTTATGATTTATTAAGAGGCGTGCAAAGAGAAAGTGAACAACTAACATGGACGGAGGGAGTGTAGGTAGATGTCTAATGTTTTCCACTTCCTCGTTAGAATTTATTTTAGAATTTAAATATACATAAATGGAAAAATTACATGAATACACAACTTAAGATATCATACTCTCTAAAATTCCTACCATTTAAAAAATTACAAAAATCCCCCCTCGGATACATCCCTATCCCCTCTCGAATGTATCCATCCCTTCTCGGATACATTCCTATCCCCTCTCGGGTACATCCATCCCATTAAATAATGTATTATTTGAAATATATCGGACAACCAAGAAATGTATTCGAGAGCAATGAAAAATTTAAGATTTTTGTAATTGGGAGAACTTTTGGAATAGAATGTAATTAGTCCCTAAATGTATGAGATTTTTGTACTTTAGTTTATATTTGGGCCGGTAAATAGCTGCTTTAGGCCCGCCTTGGTTGGGCTGAGACAGTTAGCATTTAGGGCCAAGAACATGGGTTTCTTTTCTTGGAAGTATTATATTGGGCTTTGGGGTGACTGATTTTGGGGGAAATTAGACTCGTATTTATCAAACGTTGCAATATTATATATGAGGAAATTTTGTAAATATCCACTATAATAAACTTAATTAGGCTCCTTAACGATAATTTGCATATTTATGGGCGGTAACTATAGTTTAAGCTGCTATGAGTGACCTCGTTTGTATAATTCACGTCTACGTTTGAATAATTCATCTACGCTTGTATAATTCATCTACGTTTGTATAATTCACGTGTATTTGTATAATTAAGCTATTTTTGTCCGTATTTGTATATATTTGTTAGTTTCAATTGATTTGTATTTATTTTTGTATAAACTCGAAATAACGAATTTATACAAACACAAACATCTGAACTTTAAATAGTTATACAAATTATATTATACTACATTATACAAAATCCAAAAATTACATGTTTATACAATTGAAACTTGGCCGTGTAGTTTTGCCTAGAAATCAATGACGAATGATAATTAATTCAACTATAGCTATATTAACTAACAAGTATATGTTTACTTAACTGTGTAATTTCCCCTTTATAGTTTACCACACATAGCAATAGTTTTGTTACAAAACATATACAAGCATAGTAAAAAAAAGTTATGGTCGAAATTAATGAAAAAAAATAACGGTTTTAACTAATATCGATCTTCTTCTTGTCCAATAAAAAAAAGTAAATTTTAGGAATAACAAACATAAAAATCATATTAGTGCTCTATAGCTACAGTTTTGTTATTTGCGCTCCATAACCAAATTATGTTTGCTATGGAACATTTGATTTGTATAAATCGCGGCGATTTGTATAGAAATTGTGTTTGTATATGTATATGTTCTCCGTGTTTGGCTAGAGTGGCGAGCGAAATTGAGAGAGAGGATAGCGAGAGAGGTGAATTGTATATGTATATTAGTTAGATAATTATATATATGTAACTACTATGTATATGTATCAATGATTGTGTTTGAATATCTGCATAAAATTTAAATTGTATACAATTGAATCAAGTTAAAACATTTGTATTTGTATATCAAATCTCTCTCACACTTTATACAAACACAAATTATATGTTGTATTTTGTATAATTTGTGTTTGTATAAAGCGAGGGAGAGAGGAAGACAAAAGGGAACTGGGCATGAGAAGATTTGTATATGTATAATTATAAGTGTATATGACAGAGATATATATATTCATATTTGTATATGCAGTCTCTTTCGTTTTATACAAACACAAATACAAAGCATACATTTATGTTTGTATAAAGTGAGAGAGGCGAGCAAGAGAGGGCTAAAAAAGAGGAGAGTGGCGAGCGAGATTCCAGAGAGAGGGAAGATAGGCGAATGGCAAGAAGTTTGCTGCAAATTGGAATTAAATGAAACTGTAATTATAACATTTTATTTTGAATTAATAGTTTGTTATAATGCACAATTTTTCCATATAAAAAATATGCGGTCTTTTTCTTCAGTTTAGTTCAATAAATTCAATCTCAATGAAATTGAGTCTCAATTAATTTATGGTCCTGTGGCAATGGAATTTTGGAACGAGGGATGATTTCAACAACGGAGAAGAAAACGAAACAAATATGAATTTCTTTTCAAATAAAATATAACGATTTTTCGTTACGCAATATATTTTAGGGGTGTATAAGCTAAGGTCACTATCAATTCAAAAGAGTACAATTCTCAACCAATAAAATTGAATGGAGTAATTATTAGTAATAATTTTATATCATCAAGGCCTTGCACTCGTATATTTTACATAAATATCAATAGAAGGAAAAGTGAAATACAAGATACAATAAGATTATTTTTTTTAAAAAAATCGTGTGAATGAATAGTGGGTAGAAGAGAAAAAAGTCGGGTAATGCTAAATTGTCAGAAAATTTGGTTAGAATTTGGCCAGAAATTTAGAAAGTCTATAATATTCCTTTTATTTTAAAATAAACTGATCTTTTTTCATTTTTTAATTAAAATATATTAAAGTTAAAAGGATAAAAATGTTCAAAAAAATAAAATAACATAGTGTGAAGTATGTTATTTTACCATTCTGGCCAAATTCCAATCAAATTTTCTAGCTAAAAGGATTTTTCCATTTCTTAATATCTTGTTCATTCATAATGAAATAAAATATTTTCTTCTATGTTTCTTTTAGTGAGACATATTGTTAGAGAATATAAATATATAGATTATTTCAAAATATTGTCTATCCTTGTTGAAGAAAATGACTTTTAATATAATAATTATTAGTTGAGTGATCATCTCAGAAATGAGGAATCAACCCGAAGAACTACAGAATCATCTCCTTAAGATTAGTTTCGATTGAATGTTCATTTTTTTTTTGACATATTAAATCACTAATCTTAAGTGACGTTACTAATAAGAATCTTTAATCTGCATAATAAGAATCTTTTAAAGTATGTGACACGTACTCACTTGTTTATTATTATCTTTAATATTCAATGGAGCAGTTGTACTAATTAATTAAAAAAAACATAGTTAATAACTTTCACATTAAAAATGATGTTTATTTAAAACTACATGTCCACTTGCACAAGTTGATGCTAGCTGGATTCAGTTTTATTTTTCTTCTTTATAATAAATACTCATTTGTATCTTCATTAATTTAAGGTTGTGAGTTTAGTAAGCATAAAGTTACTTTAACATAAAGTACTTAGATTTTTGTGAAGGTTATTAACAATCAAAATATATATCTCTCTTTAACCAAATTTTAAAACTTTATTTTGCTTATTTGTTTCCTCATTTACGGCAAAAAGCAAGAGTGCAACTTGCAATGAATTGATCTAACTAAGGAACTTTTTGAATAAATGGAAACATAGGTGAATAATAAAAGAAGATTACCTTTTTTTATAAAAAAAAAAGTTGATTAATTAATATCGATCATCTTCCATCGGCAACAAGTACTAGATAATTTATTTATTAAAACTAAGACAAATGAGAAGAATTTACATAGTATTTTTATTAGTAAAGTAATAATTACGCCGATCTTTTAAAACGATAATATAAGATGGTTAAAATTATATCTCTTTCACTCTAAATAACTGAACTTGTCAAATTCAAGCCATAGTATGAAGAATCTTTTGATGAATATTGTCTTATCCTTTTAATGGACCTATTCAACAGAAATTGAAACTAATCGAACTAGTAAATTTCAAATATCAGATACCTAATTAAGCAAAAGATTTTCCTTTTGTGTATTGTGAAAATTGAAAGTAAGTTTGTTTTGATCCAAAACTTTTTTTTGTTGATAAAATTGAATGAATTTTAGTTTTACAATTTTTTTAAAGAAGGAATAATTCCAAGTAGTAAAATTCCTTTTCCAATTTGGCCAGTCCGTGACCCTCACCACTTGCAAGTTGCATGGATGGATTAATAAAGTATTTTAATGTTTATCGAGATTTAACTATAATCAATTGTTAGTTCTTACTTGTAAATAAAATAAAATTGAGGCATAATAAATGTGTTTTTTTAACTTGACTTCAGCTGATATTAATTAAGTTATTCAATTTTGGGAGTGCACTAATAGACACATAAATTTATATAAAGTTGAATAGGTAGACACACGCATCTTACGTGATAATTAGTGTGAGATACAATCAAACTGATTTGCAGAATGCTACGTAGGACACGTGTGTCTACTTCAACTTTATATAAATTTAAGGAAAAAAATTTTGGCCATAAAATTTGGCCAGAATGATATTTTACCTTTGAAAACATTTTTACCCTTTTAACTTTACTACCTTTTAACTAAAAAATGGAAAAAATATCAGTTTATTTTAAAATAAAAAAAATATTATAGTTTTTTTATTTTTCTGGCCAAATTTTCTGACCATTTAGCACTTCCTTAAATTTAAATATCTACTTGTGCACATTTAAATTGAAAAATATAAATATCAGTTAAAAGTTAAAACCAACTTAAAAAGCACATTTATGTATGAGGTCTAAAATCAAATATTTGACCCAAAGTCACCTAAAGAGCAATTAATTCTTTAAATATATAATGTGAATGATTCCAAAGTGGCACGCTAAAGGGAAAACAAAGCAATCAGAATTTTTGTGGTTTCAGAAGAAGCCCGGGGGGTGGGGTGGGGGACCACCAAATAGAAGAGGAGGTGCAATCACTTTTTATTTTTTATTTTTTATTTTTTATATATCGTATTAAAGTCTGACTTATTCTGATTCACGCTATGTAAGTTATATTCGAGAATAGTGCTCCATATTAAAAAAAATTTATGCTCAAAATTCGAATCGAGACCTCTAATTACGGAAGGAGCAACCCCATCTGCACCAATCCGTTGATAGCAGTTGGTGCAATCACAAGAGACATATATAAAATAATTGAACTTTGATTTATAGACAATGTTATAATAAAAAAAGTTCATATTATCAGGTCATCGTCTTTGTATGTTAATGGTGTATAATTATAAAAATATTATATTTTAAAATTATAAATATCATATTATAGTAGGTTATTCCCATTAAATCTCATCCACTTCTGTGAGCAATATAGTATTAATTAATTGTCATGCAAAAATGGACCTCTTCCAGGATAAGTCTCCAAATCACGGTTAGAAAATATGAAATTAGCGATGAAAATTGTTAGTTATTTAATCATTTTAATAACCTATTATTTAATTAGATTAGCATGAGATTTTTGTTGTTTGGTTATCACAATTTTTTTTAACAAATATTATTATTATAGTGAATTTCAATTCGAGATGGAATTTTCTGTCATATATATATTTTAGAAGACAATTATTCATCACTTGAGCTAACCTTTAAATTTGGATCAAACCTAAAATCTATATTTCTAGTATGGTATACCGTATATGTGCCTAAGGTCATATTATTGATATTGGTATTGGGATATAGCAAAAAGATTGATAATATATTCATCGTATTTTTTTGGTTCGTCCTCTAGCAAGTTTCTATTGGCGGTTTACCCTCGAATTGAAATTCGTTTTTCTCATTCAGAATATAAGAATAGTTATCTTCTTGGTTAATTAGTCATTGATTTTTGACATCAAAGAAAGTCGAAAAGATTGAGACACAAGATTCTAATATTGACATGCTAACAAGGTTCTAATATCGGCATGCTAAATAGGTCAATGTTTTTACAATAATTATCACTACTTGAGCTTAGTTCTTTGAGGTAAAATTAGACTCAAAATTTATTTTCTTTATATAAGTCAATTACAGACATCGCCACTCTCATGAGTCACGACGATAAATTTAAAGATTTTAGCTTTCACTTTAGCATGGATGGATCGAAGTTAAGGATATAAGGGAGTTCATCCTAATCTTCTTTATATAGAGAATAGGCTAAAAAAATCCCTAAATTATCACCACAAGTTTCATACCTAAATTAATAATGTGTTCACAAAATATCCCAAACTATATCATAAATTTATATTCAAATACCCGATGTGACATGCTACATGAACATCACTCTCTAAAAGCTCTTTTAAAGAGTTCCAAGTTGCAGTACACATAGTTGCAATTTGAGTGAATAAATTAAACACCCCCTAAACTTCTACCAAATAAATGGTTATTTTTTCAAATAGAAATTGCACAAAATTAAAATTGGATCAATCCTTCATTAAAATGAAAAACTTGACCACCAAACTCATGAAATTTGATAGAAAAATATTTACACATTCATATGTCATCTTAGTCCCACATGCATCTATATACATATATATAGATTTTATAGTTTGTAGAAGAGTGGGCATTTGAAAAATCAACATAACTTAGTACATCAGACTGTCTTTTTTCCCTTCTAATCTCAACAACATAATAATCCACATGGCGGTTATGGCCTAGCCTGTGGCATCGGAATGGTGGACTCCATCCCGCTTGCCACAGAAGGGGATGAATTTGTAGATTTCTTCCTAGTTGTAGCACTTGAAGTACACTTTTCTTTTCTTGCATCTTGATTCATTTGTTTTTCTCTACAGTCTAGGCTGCAAAAAGCACTATCTCCTCTGAAAAAGAAAAAGAAAAAATGCAAATAAACTTATTAAATAATCAATTAAAAAAACAAGATATATTTGTAAAGAGTTCAATATACGTAATAATTCTTTTTACACTATCAGATCACTTTAAAATATAGTTGCATGATAATTGACTATTAAATCACTTTTAATATAACTACAGAATGATCGGCTATAGAAAAACTTTAATATGTGACTCACAGAGTTGACAATAGTTGTATAGAAAAAACACAGAGTAAGATTAGTAATCTAAAAATTAATATAAATTTGTTTATACTATCAGGTCATTTAAAAATATTTATAGATCAATTTATCATCATTAAAATAAGATAGATTACCTGTACATGTAGATATCGTGACCGGGGATTAAGTGGCGTTCACAGAGGGAGCAAGATCTAAGAAAATGAGAAGTTTCAATGAAATCAGCTGATTTTCTACGAGTCAATAACAAAGTTTGATCTTGACCGTTGGATCGTGGAGTATGATGATCAAGTTGATAATTAAGGGTAGGATCTAAGGTGAATTCTGTCATACTTGTTGTTCTCTTGATTATTGGTGGCCTTGCCCTCTTTCCTAGCATCATTTTTTAAAAAAAATAAAAATTTGATAGGGTAATTTGTTTTCTTATTTTGCTAGAGGTTGGACAAGGTTGAAAAGAGCGAGCAACGTGAGAAGAATTCAAAACTCAAGATGGTAGAAGGTACATAATCAATTAGTGTAACAATTTTTATAATTACTTCAGTGAGAGTTGCTATCGATATCGAAGAAGGGTGGAAGGTGGGGGCAGAGAGAAGGAGGAGAAGGAAAGAGGTAGAGGAGGAGGAGGAGGAGTGAGAGTGTGAGGAAATATTGTGGGAAGATAAACTAAGAGCTAGAAAGGAAGGAAATAATTTGGACCACTCAATATATATATTTAGTTGTTTATATTTTAGTAGTCACTTTCATTTCATTTCATGTGACATTATCTTTGATAGAATATAAGATTTAAGATTTTTTTTTGGGAGAATTAATCTAAATAATGAATAATGTATGATATGTGTATAACTGTGTATAATTTATGTATATTAGTTAAATAAAGTAAACAATAAATCTGTTCAACTATGAAATGGTCTTTCTTTTTTAAATTTATAATCTTAAACATATCATGACATTTAGAAGCTATAAAGCATAGGTAAAACTGATTAAATAAAAAGCTACAATAGTTAATATCTTCTCAATATAAAATATGTGATTCTTTTTGTAACCGAAAAAAAAAGTTTTATTTTCTTAACATGATTACATCAAATCATGCGTGAACAATTTTTTTGTTATATATATATAAAAAGTAACAAATATAAGTACTATTTAGTTTCTATTGGATTATCAGTAAATCATTTTACTTGGTTCATAATATCCTTGGAATTCAAATTATTCAACTGCTAAGTAAATAAAATTTAATTTAATAAAAGAGAATAATGTTTAATTTAAAGTAAATAAGATATTACACATAGATCTGATGTCACTGTGAACTGAAGTAAATACTAACTAAATATTATTGGTTCATTAGATCTCATCATATGTCACTTGGGACTTGGGAGTTCATGATTTCTTTTCAGGCCCCACACTTCTCACTTCCTGTCTCCTTAGTTGTTTGTTCGTTCATTTTTTCATTTGATAGTTGATATTTATATCGTATAGAATATAATTGATCTGGATTAGCATATTATGGAGCTTATTTTTTAGTGCACAATACCCAATAAAGGTCCAAATGATAGTATAGAAATATTGTTTGTATTTTACTGTATTTGATTCTCAAAATCTGAACTATATCATATACATTGAGGCAGAGGGAGTAACAAGTATCATATGGAAATTAATTAAATGTAAAGATAAATGCTACACATTTATAATGATGTATCTTTGTTATTGAAGATCTCCACAATGTTATAACAAGAAGTTGATCACTTGAGGTGTTTCCTCAAAATTTATGATATAATAGGAATAATAATATTATTATTAATCAAAATAGATTAAAGTTTGATATAGCCATTTTTAATCATCCACTCCATACTCCAATGGTTGTTGACATTTTTCAATGTCCAATAAGCCCAACCAAATGTTGCACGTCCAAACACTTCTAATTGAGCATTAGCATACTTTTGGTAATCCTCTTTTGTTGCATCTCTAACTTGCCATTCAGCAACCCATTCCCCTGAAAAATATATTAATCCTCATTTAATTAAACATACAATCTTGTGATATATATAATAAATGGACGGATCGTTAACCTACCCAAAGTTACTTGAACTGAAATGGATTGAGTCAGCTAAACAATAGACCATCACCAATATAATCCATCTAACTTTTATCAAGTTTAATTTTGTTATAAATTTAGTCTATTTTTTTTTTTCTTTATTATGAGTACAACATATCAAACATGAAAATAGAGTTTTTAAAAATATTTTAACAAAAATTTCTTATATATAGATCAATTTAAACTACATGTCATACTAACTTCTAACTGAGTTGATTTTGCCACCCTATATTTATGAAAAGATATGATGCAACTTTAGATTACCCTAAAATTAAGCTCCAAGTTTATTCTATTTGACATAGCTAGGTAGGGACTATATATATTAGTGTCATGTAATCAAGGAAGGAATTAAGTAATCAGCTTGGGTTGTGGTGGAAATAGTTAGAATCTCTCTGGTCTTTCAATTTCTATCCTTAATCAAAGATTTCAAATTCAAGTCTTCAATATGAAAAAAATTCAATTGGGAGCACTACCTCCATAAATGAGCCCTCCAATGCACGAATTCAAATTTAATCAGATTCTAATACAAATATCACATATCAAGTGAGAAATAGTATAGGATCCCTCCAGTCTTTTAAGTTCTACCCTTGATTAAAGCTTTCAGAGCTTTCAAATTCAAGTCCTGAATATGGGAAAAAAATTCACTTGGGAGCGCTACCTCCATAAATGAGCCCTCCAATGCGTGAATTCAAATTTAGTCAGATTCTAATATGAATATCACATGCTAGGTGATAAACCAAAAGAAAATTTAAATAATCAACCAACTGATCTACTAGAATTCTGCGGAGAATGTACTAGAACATGATAATGAAAAGATAAAAAAAGGAAAACATACCAACAAAAGTGAGAGGACCATTAGATTGAGTGACAGTATTGAGTTGAGCAGTACGATTAGTGTTGACATAATCAAGATTTTGTTGGACAGACATGTTGTCATATATGTCAGAGAATAGGTTGTAATAATGAACATCAATAACAGATCCCTTTAAGCCACTTGCAAATGTCAAAAGTTCTGTTGCATCTGGAGATCCTAATCTGTTGGACATTACAACATATGCTGTAGAAGAGTGTTTTCTGACAGCATTGTATCCATCTTGGTACAATTTTTTGACCATGTCTAATGTAACTTCAGGTGCTAATGGCTCATTGATTAACTCCACTGCATATAGGCTTGGATTCTTGGCATACCTAATTAAAAAAAATAAGAAAAGGATTAGTCATTTTAATGAAGTTTAACTTGATTATATACACTTATAATTGTTGATGGAAGAGTTGAATTTGATGCGAATTATTAGTTTCATTCCTGAACTATTGACAGTGTTAAAAACACTATGTACTTGCAACTACCTAAACTTAGATACATCCTCGATCTGGCACATGACATAGCAAGTGGTCTCAAACTCTAGTAGAAGTATGAGACTCTTAATAAAAATCAGAGATACGTGTTAAAAACACTCTTAAATTAAACTTGACGAGAATTTAGAGGTGTATTTCACTCATGTTGCAAGATCGAGGGTGTATTTAAGTTCAGTTGGTCAAGTAAAGATTGTTTTTAATGCTGTCAATAATTCTGAGATTAAACTAATAATCTGCATCGAGTTTAGAAGTGTTTTCAATACTTCTCTCACTCATTAACAATGACACGTGTATATAATTAGGTTTATACATCAAATTATCAGAGGTGGACTCAAAATTTGAAGTTTATGAGTCATTTCTATTACAGTTTCAAATTATTATTTTTTTGGCAACTGTTTAATTTCAACTTTCGACGTGATATGTTTAAGACCACAAAGTTTGGTATGTTTGTTTAGTTTAAAACTAAAAGATTCAAAAGACTTCTTTATTTTTTAAATTTTATATCAAATCAAAACCAGACAAATAAATCAAAATAAATGAAGCATATGATAATATTGCGAAGTTTTACAATAAAATATTTATAGATATTGTTTTTACCTGGCTGTTAGGAAGTCAATTACTTCAACTGTTTGTTGAATGGTGTCATCAGTTTTCCCCCATTCTATAGTACCATCTCTGTTGGAACTGTGCTCCCAAGGATTTTGGGAACCAGGTGCAGCATGTAGATCTATTATAACTTTAAGTCCATATTTCCTGCAAAATTTTCAATTTATTATAGATATAACTTTTATATATTGACGATGTAAATAATCCTCATACTACTAATATAAATTTAACATGTTATATTATGTTATCTATTTTATATACATATTCGAAGTTTGGTCTTGGCAAGCCAAACGTCAGACAAACGTATCATAAAGTTAGCATTAGCAATTTATAGATTGTGGCTATAACTTAAATAGTGGTCATAAAATAGGCTATAAAGTAAATAGTTGACATGTATTACCTGGCCCATAAAAAGGCATTGTCTAAGGCAAGTAATGAGCCTCCAACATAGGGCTTCGGAGGTGTTGGGTCACTTGCAATCCACCATCCAATTGGAATTCTCACTGCATTTAGTCCATTGCTTGCTATGAACTTGAAGTCTTCTTCTACTATATATGTTCTCCAATGTTCCTATGATATGAATATAGTTAAAATTAAATTATTTCTAAATACAATCAAATTCTTTTATAATGATGTTGTTAGTTTATCTGAATATTTTTTGACTGCTATAGCGAATTGAAGTGTTGTTGTAAAATACATACTAATACAAGTATATAACATAATATGAATGAAGAGGAGACTTGAAGTAACAGTAAATTTATAATCTATGTGTAACCTATAGATGGGCCGAAGGAAAGAGGAAGACCAAATAAATTCGAGATCAAAGCAAAGAAATAGATGCCAAAAAGATTCACTTTAACTTTTAGTTTGCTTAGCTTAGTATAGGTTGTTGACAAGACTTTCGACAGCTGGCTCTGCAAATGGAATCATCAATCTAGATTGAACGGTCCACATGTGGAAGCAATGACTAAGTAGGATAGACTATGTATTGCACCCTTTGGGGTGCGACCCTTTTCCCACCATGCTAACACAAGATGCTTTGTGCACCAGACTATCCTTTATAACATAATATGAAGATATTGGTCCCAAAAAAAAAAAAAAAACTTAACCGTCATAGTAAAATGTTTTTTGGAGAATGGTTTATTATAGAAAATTCTGATATATAAATGTGTCATTCAACTTCGAATATATTAAAAAAGAAGGTGTACATACTCTCATAACTTGTGGTGCCATGATTGGACCATAGCCATTAGTTATTTGAAATTCTCCTTCAAGTCTTCCACTAGTTTTGATGATGAAAACAGAGGGATCATCATTACCCCAACCCCCATTACCTCCATTATCAGCTGTCACAAGCTCTTCTGTTTTTACCTGCAAAAATTAATTAATTTAATATAACATACTTTTAAATTATTATTTTTTCGATTACGCTACCCTTCAAAATCCATCGATACACTTAGACTACTTTTTTTGAACTAGGCAAGCAAACGTTGAATACAAATAATTAAGACTCCTAATTTGAAAATGTGGAATAAGTCTTCTCCACTTGTAAAAGGAAAAAAGTTGCATAAATTTGTCCTTTGGAATAAAGCTATATTCGTTAAGGAGATATTTTTACTGCCAATATGCGCACTTTATTTAATAAAAAGAAAGAAAAGGGGGATGGACATGTAGCCATACTGTTATGATCAAACGTTTATCATCATGTCAAAAGTTATAGCTCATAGCAAAGGTGCAATTTTATTTCTGAACTAAGTCCATCAAGCATGTATCATGTTCGATCATAACTCTGACTCGGGCCACCCAATCCCTCGTGGGATTTGTCATAGACATGATGTTGACATTACTCAATACATATAATTCAAACAATACTAATTCTTCCATTACTCAAATCCCAATATTAAAAAAATCACTTAATACGATAAGTTATATTGATTTGATGTAAATTTCTCGAACTAAAAATAATAGTATTTCAAGAAAACTGACCTGTAAGAAGAAACCATTTGTTGATTTAATCCTTACACGATTTGGATCATCAGAATTTCTTACAATCTCAAAAGTCTCTGAAATTCCAGCTTTGTTTTGAACTGCTACCACATTTCCACTTCCATCAATTCCCACAAATTCTTTATTAAAGACCCTAAAATTAAATGTGGTGCTATTTATCCTCCAAATCTGCATAGAAAAGTGTGTGCCCACATTAATCAGCTAATAATCATAAAATTATTTTTTCATGAAATCTATCTCTAAATCCAAGGTATTAGAGGTGAAGTTAAGATTTTGAGTTTATGATTTTAGAATTCTGAAAAAAAATGGTTTAGAATAAATAATTTATATATGTTCAAGTGAATTTTTAAATACAAATACAAGATTTTAAGCCAAAGTTATTTAATTATGCCAAACTCGTAAGTAAAATTGTAACTCCACAGCCAAAAGTATGGCCCAGTGATTTGAAAAAATGGGTTAAAAACATAGTACACCAACATTTAAATCTAGGCACAGACAAAAAATGCTAAATGATTTATTTCTATTTACCTAACTCTTGGTGCACATATCGAGTTATCTGATATCTACATTGATAGGAAGTAGCACAAATACTCGATAAAATAATTAAGATACACATAAATTAAATCGAAAACTTAAATTAAAGGGTACCTACTTTGAATGTTTCCCATCCAGAAGCATCTGTTCTATTAGCAACAATAATATTTCCTCCTCCTAATTCAGCACATAAATACTTCCCAACTGTTACTGATTTGAATTGCAATCCAGTCCCATCCTGAAAATCAACGTCATATTTTATACTGTCAGTATATAAAAGTAAAACTCTCAAGTACGATAACAAAATTCAGGTAATCAGTCATCTGAATGTACCAGAAAATCTTTATTTGGGATGCCATCAAAAAGAGAAGGTTTAATCCATCCTTCAGTAATAAGCCAGCCACCAAGATTAACAGCTTTAACTTTGAAATTAGGATTTAAATTTCTTCCATATGAAAAATTAAATATGCAACAAGAAGAAATGATGAACAAGTAGTAGACAAAAAGTAATTTCTTTGCACATGATGAATAAGTTGTCATATTTATGAGTTGCATTGATTCTCTACTTGATAATGCCCTTTATATAGAACCAAAATGTTTGACCAAAATAATATTTAAACAATATGAACTCAAAATTTAAAAAAAAATGTGATAAAAGAAATGAAAGGTGTTATGCTTTTTATCATTCTGACGTTGAGCTGTTTTTTCGTAGGACCTCCCCTACATATTTTGGATTATATTAACGATAATCTGTTATGTTATCTTTTGATTTTTTAAATTGAAGGAATATATTTTGATGAAAAACATTTTTTTTATTGAATTAGTTGCCATATGTTTTTAGTTGCATAGAAACAAAATGTTTGACCAAATAATTTAAACAATCTGAACTCATTTTTTTTTTTTAAAGTGACAAAATAGATGTACTGTATCTTGATTATGGATAAATGATGAGCTGTTATTCTTTTGACTCTTTAAATTAGGGGTGTGATCGAAGGAAAATGTGGTTTTGTGGAAATTATTTTTTAGAAAAATAATAAGGTTTTAAAATTATTTTTTTGTGTTTAAGTAAAGAATATTTTTCAAAAATTAAAGTATTTGTATGTAATCTATATAAATATATGAGAGGTGAGGATAGAGTTATAAATGACAATTTTAAAAATTATACTCAATGACTTTAAAAATAAATGGTCTTAACATTTTACCACAACTTGCGTCATGGCACAACTTTAAACGTCAAATTTTTTATTGAACTTTAAATTTTATCCATAGGACAAAACATAATCAAAACCTTACTAATTACTGTGTAAATCATCTAATTTTATTATCACTATGACTAATCTAAATTCACATCAAATTAATATTATATTAAAAAGGGGAAAAAGACAAATATGGTGGCTTAGTGGTTTGGGGTTGGGACTTCTATGTTGGAGGTTTCAAGTTCGAAACCCCTCGCCAGCGAAAGCAAGGGATTTGCCTTCTGGGTTGAGCTCGTCACATCGGGCTTGCCTAGTGCGGGTTACCTCTCTTATGTGGTTTGCGAATTATTGCATAGGAGCGGGGTTTTACCCTGTGCGCACCCAAAGGGTAGCGGCTGCCGGTTTTCCTTGTCATCAATTTTTTTTTATCGTAAATGGTATGCAAATATCATCCGTCATACTTTTGGGACATTGGTGCCCTAGTTTTTAGACGGCAGGGGCACCAATGTCCCATAAATATGACGAAGGGTATCTACGTACCATTTATGATAGTTCGGAGGTATATTTATCCTTTTTCCCTATTAAAAAAATAGAACGCTTCCTATCAAAATCTTTTATCTCATAATATTGTCAACAGATTAATTTTCTATAGATAGATCATACGTTTGAAACTTTCAATGCAGAAGAGGCTAAGATTGCATTGTTTTTTTCCTTCATTTTATTTTTTTAATGATAGTTGGAGTTTTGAAAGGTTCAACTCCAACAAATCACTTTCTTCCCTTTCACACTGAGGTCTTCCATTGATTGTGGCCTTGTGGGTTGACTCACATGATTAGAATCATATATTAAAAATATGGGGAAAAGGATAAATGTACCCTCGAACTATCGTAAATGGTATGCAGATACCCTCCGTCATACTTTTGGGACATTGGTGCCCCTGCCGTCCAAAAACTAGAGCATATATACCATTTATACTAACGGACATACATGTGTCATAATCTTATCACCGATCGACATTTATTAAATATCGGATCAACGGATAAGATTGTGCCACGTGTCCCTATTTAGTCTTTCGTTAGAGTGAAGGGCATATATGCTCTAGTTTTGGGATGGCAGGGGCACCAATGTCCCAAAAATATGACGGAGGGTATCTGTATACCATTTACGATAGTTTAAGGGTATATTTGTCCTTTTTCCCTAAAAATAATAATCAATACATATAATATTTGGTAGTATTTATATAGAATTTAGAAAAGAGTCGTCTCTTCAGAGATATAATATAAATAGCTTATTCCAATATAATTTAAGTATTAATAACTATTTTTACGATTCAAATTTATGACATATAATCATCATATATTATTGGGAAAAAGGACAAATATACCCTCGAACTATCGTAAATGGTATGCAGATACCCCCGTCATACTTTTGGGACATTGGTGCCCGTGCCGTCCAAAAACTAGAGCATATATGCCATTCACTTTAACGGAAGACTAAATAGGGACACGTGGCACAATCTTATCCGTCCATCAGATTTTTAACAAATGTCGAGTCGGTGGATAAGATTATGACACATGTATGTCTGTTAGTATAATGGGTATATATGCTCTAGTTTTTGGACGGCAGGGGCACCAATGTCCCAAAAATATGACAGAGGATATCTACATACAATTTACGATAGTTCGAAGATATATTTGTCTTTTTTCCCTATATTATATATGACTATTCTTTGCCTAATTAAATAAGGTATTGATCGTTTCAATAAAATAAGTAGTTCCTAATTATTAAATAAGAAATGATTCTTTTCTGGTTTGCTTCCAGCCTTTAGTTTTTATAAAATACATATTTATATTTAAAAAACTGTAAAAATGATGATAGAAAAAGAATTTAATCATTCGGTCAAGACTTCTAGAGGTTGATTATTAAATTAAATATACATCTCATTATCTATTCACTTTTGCTAATCTTAGGCTCATGAAAAATTTGTATCCTTTGAATTCTTTTTTTTTTTCTATACGTACATTTTAGAATCCGACTAACTAGAACGATTTTATTTTCAAGATTTAAATTCAAAAAATTTCGTTGAAGTTGAATGTCAAAAAATAGTAATACTATATATTTAAGATATTTGTTTTATATTTATTAACTTGATATAAATATTCGATATTGATAAGATTTTTATTATTGTCTTTCGGGCTGCGGCATATATTAAGTTGTAGTGCACAAGTTGCCGTGAGTGGCACTTTAACGAAGTGCCAATAAATTATAATAAATTAATAATATGATAAACTTGTTTGACTAATTATATGCTAAATTAGTTTCAATTAGGACATTGGTAAATCCAAATTTGACTTCATAAGTTTCGGCACTAACCAACTAGAACTCATTTTCTAGAAGACAAAATGCCTATCTACTATGATGACACTAAGACCAGATAGCTATTTTATTTGGTGGTGATTTCTAGTGGAAGTAACTTGAATGAGAATATTAATTAGGTAACTTATTAAGAAAATAAATTTTTATCTAATTTAATTTGAAAAGTTAGCTTATTCAGGATGAGGATTATCTAATGACTAGGCTTATTAAGAGATCGAATTGTACAAGTCATATATATTGAAGAGATTACTCATTTATTATAGAGATGATCATATGAGAATCTTCACTGCCCTGATCACCCCCACCTCCATATGTCTAGAGTTGGATATCCAGTGTTTGGTTAATTTAATATGGGGATTCAATATCGGAAGTGAGAATTAAGATGATTTGCTCTGATATCATGTAAACAAATACATTTTGAATCTAACTCAACCACAAATTCAAGAGACACAAACATATCATGGGAAAGAATAGGAGTGTACACGCTCCCGTTAACTTCAAAAAATATTCAAATATATATATACATTATATATACCTAAATAAGTGTCATATATTTCATTAGGCGCGCACCTTGAACACAAAAAATATTTGGTGCACTACTTTAGGCTTTTTGCACAAGCAAGGTGACTTAGGTTCAATCTTTGTCGTTTTATTATGTTTTTTGTGACTATTTTAAAAATGTGCACATAAAACACAAGCAAAATTCGAGCTATGAATAAAGGCATAGTGAAGCAGAAGCAAGCTACAGTTCAGAAACCAACACAGATAATTCAATAACACACAAGAGGGGATAAAGGGATCATTATGAATAAAGAGGGCTGGCAAACTCCTGTAAGAATAGGGAAACCTAAGTCTCCAACAAGGCAGAATTCTCCAGTAATGAGTGAAAATTCATTTCACATTTTGCAGAGGAAGAATGATAATGTAGGGGTAGGGAAAATGTGGGTGGCCAGACTAATGAAAGGTCTGGGAACGGTTAACTTGCTTAGCTGGAATGTGAGAGGGCTAAATGGCCTAAATAAGCAAAAGGAGGTCAAACTTCTTTGCAATGAGGAATATGTAGGGTTGATAGGATTACTTGAAACAAAGATAAAGAGGGGGAAAAAATAGAAAAGCTGGCTGGGAAAATGTTTGTAGGATGGGAATATACTACTAATTTGGAGTACCACTATAATGGTAGGATATGGGTAACTTGGAAACCTGACTACTATAAAGTGCAAATCATTAGCAAGTGTGCTCAACAGATTACTTGTGAGGTAATGTTCATACCTCTCCAAATTTCTTTTGAAATTTCATATGTATATGCTTTTAACAATAGGGAGGATAGGAAAGCATTGTGGGATGGTTTGGGTACTCAAAGTAGAAGATATGTAAAACCATGGATGGTGATTGGGGACTTCAATTCAATATTGTCTGGTGATAATAGAATAGGAGAAAATCCTGTAGTGTGGTCTAAAATAGTAGATTTTAAGGAATGTGTGACAAATTGTGGGCTGATGGTTTTCCCTACTCAAGGGAACATGTATACTTGGAGTGATAAACATGATTGTAATAGAATTTTGGGTTCTTATCAATAATGACTGGCTGGATAAAATGCCTTCCTGCAAAGCTATATTTTTACCTGAGGAAATTAGTGATCACTGCCCTGCAAGAGTGAGCTTTAGTGAAGGTTATAAGATTAGGAAATCTTTCAAGTTTTGTAATGTGTTGGCTGAGCACCCACAATTCAAGGAGATAGTAGAGGATGGTTGGAAAGTAAATATAGAAGGTTTGTAAGATGTTCCTAGTGGTGAGGAAACTGAAATTACTGAAGAAGGAGTTGAGGCATCTACACTCTAAAAACTTTTAGAACATTTTTACTGAAGCTAATGAGGACAGGGAGAGACTGAAGCAAGTACAAGGAAAATTGCAGACAAATCCAAATAATGAGTATCAGTAATTAGAAAGTCAGGCTTATCAAAAGTTCAGCACTTCTTTTTATTTAGCTAAATTATTTCTGCAACAGAGAAGCAAAACAACATGGATAAGATTGGGGGATGACAATACAAAGTATCTCTATTCAGTCATAAAGCACAGGAAATTGCAGCATGCCACTACACAATTGAAGAACAGATCAGGTGTTTGGGAAAATGATCCTGCAGAGATTGCTAAATTAATAGTGGAGTACTATGAGGACATCTTTGGAAGGAAAACTGAGCATAGAATAAAGTCAATAAGTGAACTAATAAGCCATAGGACTACACTTTCTGAGGGGCAACAAAATGAACTGATAAAGAATTTTGAGCCAAGTGAGGTGAAGAAAACAATGTTCCAGATAGATAGCAATAAGAGTCCTGGACCTGATGGTTTTGGGAGTGGTTTCTATAGAGCAACTTGGTCTATTGTGGGGGAAGATATTACAAGTGCAGTGCTAGAATTTTTTCAAAACAGCAAAATACTGGGACAGATTAATGCCACTAGCATAGCCCTCATTCCAAAGGTGGACACACCAGAATATGCTAGCCAATTTCGACCTATTTCTTGATGTAATGTATCTATAAGTGCATCTCCAAACTTATTTGTAGTAGATTTAAGTCAACTATAAGTAGTATTATATAGTAGAAAACCAATCAGCTTTTGTGCAGGGGAGGTCAATGATGCATAATGTATTGATTTGTCATGACCTTTTGAGGCACTACAGTAGGAAGAATGTGTCTCCTAGATGCCTCATGAAAATTGATTTGAAAAAAGCTTATGATATGGTGAGTTGGGATTTTCTAGAAAAAGTGCTAACTGGATTTGGTTTTCCTGGAAAATTTATTAAATGGATTATGTTGTGTGTAACTACAACTATGTTCTCAGTGAAAGTGAATGGGGAAAATCATGGATACTTTGCTGGGAGGAGAGGGCTTAGGCAAGGAGACCCAATATCTTCTTTACTATTTGTGCTGGTGATGAAATACTTGTCAAGAACTCTCCAAAAAATGACTATGCTACCAGATTTTAGGTACCATCCAATGTGTAAGAAGGTGAAACTAACTCACTTGATCTTTGCTGATGACTTGATGATATTATGTAAAGGTAACCTAGCTTCTGTAAACAGAGTAATGGAAGCACTATCACACTTTAGTGCAGCCACATGTTTGGAAGCCAACATGGAAAAGTCAAGTGTCTTCTTAGCTGGGATTAATGATACAAGAAATCAGATCATTAAAAGGACAGGGTTTGCGATTGGAGAATTCCCTATCAAATACCTTGTTTTGCCACTTTCACCAAAGAAATGGAGGAAAACTGATTGTTGGTCCTTGATTGATAAGATTACTCAGAGGATAAATGTGACATACTCCAAGAAGCTATCATATGTTAGAAGATTACAGGTGATAAATGATGTTCTATTTTCTATACATAGCTTTTGGGGAGCAGTGTTTATCCTACCCCAAAGTGTGCTAAAAGAAGTAGATAAAATATGCATGAGTTATCTGTGGGGCAGTTCTGATGAGGAAAAGAAGAAGGTTGCACTGGTCTCGTGGGATAAAGTGTGTCATCCTAAAAGACGAGGTGGATTGAATATAAAGGGAAGTAATACTTGAAATATAGTTTCGGTAGGCCAATTGATATGGCAGATCATAGAGAACAAGGAAGGTTTGTGGGTTAAATGGGTACATGGTATATTTCTAAAGGATGAAAGTTCAATATGGAATCACAAGGTCCCTATAAAGTATAGTTGTTATTAGAGGAAACTTAATGCAATTAAGTATCAAATGCATGAAACTGCCAGGGCAAATACAAACTGACTCAAAGTGGGAAATATTCTATTACAAGAAGCTATCAGGCATTATTAGGACATAGGCCACACATGAAAATTGTTGATTTGATTTGGACTGATATGGCTCTACCTAAGCACAGATTTATGGTGTGGTTGGCAGTGCAAGGTCGACTACTCACTCAGGAGAGAAAATTGAGATTACATATTCCAGTTGAGGATAGTGACTATTGCCTATGTGATGAGCAGACTATGGAGACCACAATGCATTTATTTGAAGAATGCAACTGGACAAAAAGTGTATGTCAAGAGTTGATGAAGTGGGCAGGTATTACATTAACAAATAATGGAATCAAGTAGGTACTAGAGTGTATAAAGGTGAAACACTGGAAGCAGTTTCAAAAGGAGGTCGTTGCAACTATAAGTGGGGCAATACTTTATTATACTTGGAGAGCTAGAAATTGAAAAAAAATTAAATAAGAAAAGTGTACATAGAGAGGAGGTAGTAACACAAATTAAGGAGTTGATAGAGAGATTATATTTCTTAAGTAAATCAAAGAAGGCAAGAAACTGTAGTTTTTTCATTCATCACTTACAATGTATTTAGTTATTTTTTGTAAGGAGGCGTAAGTCCTTTTAGCAGGAATGAGTGCTCTTTATTTTGTAATTGTTTTTGATGTTATGGTAATGTTTACAGTGGTTACCCAAAAAAATTCGAGCTAGCAATCTCAATATGTGGAGAGAGGTTCAAGATCATCAAGTCACGCAGGAAGTTGCGTCAATTTTTGTCTTTAAATTTATATTTACCTAGGTACATTGAATTTATTTTTTTGGGGTATATTGAGTTTTTATGTGTTTTTTAACAATATTTTCTAACAATATTTTCTAATGAAGCAGTATTAGTATCACATGATATCGCTTCGACTAACACACATCCACCTCTAGCGCCTAGCGGTACCTCATCCTCCTCAACTCTTGGGCCACTTTTCTCAACAATTAAGGATTTGTCAACCTATATATATACATATTAAATAAACCACTCATTCCTTAAAAGACAGACATAAGACTCTTTGCTTTTTTAAATTCTCAATCGGCTTGGGACTCAACATTCCCTTGTGTATATCTTAAGCGTAGACAATATAATTTAATAATCTTATTTTATCTATTACTCTATCTTTTCTATGGTAGCTCTACCACATATATCTACATTTTATAGATTTATCCTTTAAATTCGTAATGTATGACATTATATAACAAAAAAAAAAAAACTATACAATCTACTCAACATTATATTCATTAAAACAAGAATAAATAATACAAAATAATACAACATCTAACATAATACAATATATTAGGAAATAATATATAACAACCATCCAAACAAAGTTATAGAGTTCAATCTCATCTAGAAACCTTTCCAGAATTCCACAATTTAAATAATCTTAATGAAAAGTATAACATGTGTAATGTATGCATGTGGTACTTATTTTCATTTTTATTACTATATTGTTGACTTTTTTAATTTGCAATTAATTTTGCAAGTCAATCAAGTTGTAGGTCGAATTTCGAACGTGTTACATGGTCTATGATGTACTAGATGATGGAGTAGTCGGTGACCTCCAAATTACAATTCACACCTTTCTAGTTGTAGGTCATATACTAGATTAATGATAAAAATGGATCCTATAATAGGTGAATTTCGATTTAATCAAATTTCAATATAAATATTAAATACAGTTTGAAAATTAAAAAAAACTAAGACCGCATAAGATCTTATATATGGTGAAAATAGTAGGTATGAGATGGTCAATTTTTTAGTCGATATTTATAGTTTAACGGTTGACTCTTGAAATATAATTATTTTTTAATATGGAAATAAAATTTGGATAAAAATGCTGAAATTTGAAGAATGCTAGCAACCATCAATCAATAATTATATTTGTACATTCTCGGATACGTACATATCCATCCATAAAATAACTCAATAGTAAAAATGAATGTTATTCGCGCAATCAAGGCACTAAAACAACAACAACAATAATAATCACGTCTCAACTTCAAGTAAGTTGCGGTAAGCTGATATATAGCCAGTGTAAGACTTATCAATTCATGATGGATTCTCATAATACAGAACAAGGCATTACTCACCAAGATGTTAGAATCCTTTGATCCAATAGTGTCAAATAATATGGTTTATAATTGATGTTGAAGCCCAACTAGTTAAACTAGTGAAATGTCTAGGCCCAAAAAGAAAACAATATTGTGCCTGCTTTGCTTTATCCATTACAACTATCCTTTTCACTAGGAGTGGCCATGACCGGGTTGGTTCGAATTTTTCAAATATCAAACCAAATCAAATTATTTGTGTAAAAATTTTAAATTTATAAATCAAACCAAACTAATAAAATTCAGATTTTTTCGGATTATTCAACCTCGGGTTGGTTCGGGTTTTTCAACTACCAAACCAAATTATTGTGTCAAATTTTTAAATTTATAAATTTATAAATCAAACCAAACTAATAAACCTCTGATTTTTTCGATAAAGTTTGCATACAAACATATAATTAACTTGTGCTCCAAATATTTCTTTAGTCCAATCAAAATACAATTATCTAAGGTGTTTCTTAAAAAAATAACACAAAATATGAGATGAGTACTGATGACACAAAAATATTCAATAAAAAATAATAATGAAATCATCATATAAAATAAATATTGCACAGTCATAATGAAAATGATCATAATTTAAAAGTACTAAATCATGCTAAAATAAGTTTAATAAGTATTAGTTACATTACTAAATATTTAAGGAAAATTAAAATTAGATTATGTATTTTAATTGTCTAAACCAATGTAAAACTAAAGAACAAATATTCAATATTATTGTCATTCTTAGTGTTGAATTGATTTTCTTTTTGCATTAGTAATAATTTGATTTTGATTTAAGTTTTATTATAATTATCAATATCTATGAACTATAATCTTTATTGGACCATTCCGAATTCTACGTTTTAAACTTGAAATAATATATTAAAAGATAAAAACTATGAAATAGTATAAGAAATATTTTAAATTATATCAAAGTAAATATTTTTATGTATGAAATAAATTTTAAAATTACATATATAAAGTCGGTTTGTTTTTTTTTAGTTAAAACCAAACCAACCCAAATATAGTCGGATTTTTTTTTCCAATACCAAATCAAGTCAAACCAAACCACTAGTCGGATTTTTTTTCGATTTGACTTGATTTACGATTTGGTTCGGTTTTCAGTTTGATTTTGTACACCCCTACTTTTCACTTCTTTGCATAAGTTAATGAAAGATCAACACAAATAATAAGGGGCCGCTTGATAGCTAGTTATAGTTATACAAAATATCAGTAATGTAAAAGATTAGTTATGAGTGAATTTATGTATTATTTTATGCATGTATTTGTTATATGGAAATTAAATATACATGTATTAGTTATTCACCTATTATCCTGCATAAAATAATACATAGATTTTCCCATGACTTATATGTGTATTAGTTATGTAGGTTTCTAAATTGTCAATCAAACATTGTATTAATTTTACATATGAATAACTTATATCTAAACTATATCTATCAAACATTGTATAAATTAGACAAAATTAATACATAAATAACGTGTTTCTTATCTACCAACGAAACGACCCCCACAGGCACAAGTGGCAATGAGCCAATGGCCCAGTGAAGTATATGCGTGTTGAACATGTCTGCCCATCACCAAATTGGGTCCAAATGTTGATGTTGCCAGCTAGCTCTAAACACACATTTAAATTTGCATGTGTTGCCAGCTTTGTGCCACGTACTCATTAGGTTTGACTAGGGGTGTCATATGAGCGAGTTGAATTGAAATTAGAGATAGTAAAATGAGTTGAAATAAAAATTATGTATGAGTCATAACCTAACCTGCACAAGTTTACTTTGGGCTCAAGTGGGCTAAAAAACGAGTTGGGTCATGACCTGACCAATTTAACCCCCCTAGTCTCAATAATTCTAATATGTTATTATTTAACTTTTGTAACAACAATTTGAATTTCAACTTAAGAAAGTATATAATTTTTTTTACAAATGGAGAGATAAAAAAGATATAAAATAAATAGTAATGCATACCTTCAATATTGAAATATAAATTACATCAATGCAAATAAAAAGTCTTAAGACGGGTTGAAATTGAAGATTAAATCAAGCTCAATTGAAAATTTGTTTAGAATAGGTTAAGACTTGAATAGATTGAGATTGAACCCAATTCAAATTGTCTTGAGCCCTACCCATAAAATTTTGAATGAATTAGACGAATCACCTAAGACTCATTTTAACACTCATGCGTTTGACCATTTCTAATTCAGTAATTCGATTAGGGCGGGAGTTATGATATTAGGAACTTAATTAGGTAAGAAGAAAAGGTAAAACAATTGGTTTGCAATATAAAGATATCTTAGAACATGATTGGACTAGATTATTATTATTAATTGAGGTTGATGTGTATAATTAAATTTGATGATATATTTTATATCCGCTTAATTTAATCATGTAATAAACACTTGAGAATATGTAGAATATCTTTCTTTCAAAATTTGAACGGAAAGTGTCTAATATGAATACTTTATCATGTTTGATACTCAATTGAAATATAATCCGAGTGTCTACAAAAAATTCACTGAAAATTTTAAAAGATTGATTGTTGAGTAACTTTCACATATAGCAAACACAAAATTCATATTTGTATGCTATAGCAAACTTTGCATAATTGTGCTCCATAGCAAACATAAATATGTATATTTTGCTATACATATACAAAAGAAAGCAGTTGTATAATCTGCTTTGGTATACATATACAAAAAGATCAATTGTATAAAGTGAGAGAGGCGAGTGAGCGAGCGAGATCTAGGAGAGTGGCGAGTGAGATCTGGGAGAGTGGCGAGTGAGATCTGGGAGAGGGGAGAGAGGAGAACGAAAATATATGTATATATACAATTTTCACGCATTTTATACATTTGCGTTTTTGTATAAAGTGATAGAGGGAAGTGAGAGAGCGATATCTGGGAGAGTGGCGAGCGAGATCTAGGAGAGGGGAACAAAAATATATGTATATATACAATTTTCTCTCGCTTTATACAAACACAAACACATTTTATACAATTTGCCGTTTTTGTATAAAGTGAGAGAGGCGAGTGAGAAAGCGAGATCTGAGAGAGTGGCGAGCGAGATCTGGGAGAGGGGAGAGAGGGGAACAAAAAAAAATATATATACAATTTTCTCTCGCTTTATACAAACACAAACGCACTTTATACACTTGCGTTTGTATAAAAAACGAGAGAGGCGAGGGAGAGAACGAGAGTGGCGAGCGAGATTCACCAGGAGAGAGGTTAAATAGCAATAGTTTGCTATGGGATATAATTAAATCAAACTATATTTATAGCATTTAATTTGAATTAATAATTTGCTATTATATACCATTTTTCCTTGATTGTTTATATATTAAGTCATATATAATGGTCTTCCCCATGATGTCCCCTAATGTGGTGATGATTTAAATAAGGTATAATACAAAAATGTAACATTTAATTTGGTCTTATTTAGTATTTATATCATTTAAATTTGAATGTACATGAATAAATACTTTAACTTATATAAAGTGAAATAAGTAAATTACATAATAATTCATGTCTGACAATTTACGTCCTATGTGATGTTCGTATTAAGTAGCCTTGAATGTAGAGTGACAAAATTCAACAACCTCATGGGAATGGGCAGTTATGCCAAATAGTGACAGATTAATTACTAAGTCAACGCACTTCGTTTTCCATTCAAGAAAACGCGCTCTTTCCCTTTTACCAACTAAGGGTGTGTTTGGTATGAACGAAAATATTTTTCGAAAACGTATTTTTATTTTCTCATGTTTGATTGGCTTAAATGTTTTGGAAAATATTTTTCAAATCAATTTATTTTCCTCAAATTTAAGGAAAATGTTTTTCCTAATTTTTGAAAGGAAATCATTTTCAAAAACTCTATTTCATCTTCAATATTTTTTTTCTTATCCTACCCCGTACCCGACCCTTCCCATCCAAAAAAAAATAATTAATTATTTTCAATTTTATTTTTTAAATTTCAAATATTTTTTCACCCGTAACCTCAAACCAGCCCCCCTCCCCCAAACAAAAAAATAAAAAAAAATTTTTGAAAAATGTTTCAAATTTTAAGATATTTTTTTACCTCACCCAACACCTACCACCCCTACCCCCTACCACACAAAAAAATGTTTTGGTTAAATATTTCAATTTTTTTTAAAAAAATCATTTTTACGTCACCCCCCCCCCCCACCTAGGCCACCCTCTGACAATTTTTTTTTTTAAAAAAAAATATGTTTTTAAAAAATATTTCAAATTTTTTAAAAAAATCAGTTTTTACGCCACCCTCACCCCTACCCCTCGCCCAACTCAGGTCACCCTCTATCAAATTTTTGTGTAAAAATAAATTGTTTTTGAAATTTTTTTCTTTTCATCTTTAACGCCACCCTCCACCCCACCCCTACCCTACGCCCCCTGGCCAAACCCCCCCCCCCCCCCCACCAGGCCAAAAATTATTTTTTTTGAAAAATATTTCAAATGTAAAAAAATTTCATTTTTTACGCTATCCCCTCCCCTTCCTGGCCACCCCACCCATGCGACCCCGTCAAAAAAATTTATAATAAAAAATTATTCTGAAAAATATTTCAAAAAATTAAAAAATATTATATATTTTTTTTTATGCCACTCCAACCCCTACCCCAGCCACCACCCCCTCCCCAGTAAAAAAATTAAAAAAATTATTTTTTGAAAAATATTTCAAATTTTAAAAAATTTAATTTTTACGCCACTCCTACCAACCCCAACCACCACCCTTTATTTTTTACTCCATATGGTCAGAAATTAATTTTATAAAGAGTATTTTCTAGTTTCAAGCAAAAAATAAAAGATATTTTCTGGAAATATATTTCATTCACTAACCAAACATTAAAAAATATTTTCTGGAAAATATTTTCTACTCACCAACCAAACATGAGAAAATAAGTTAAAAATCCATATGTTTTCCAAGAAAACATTTTGCCATGGAAAACATTTTCCTTCATACCAAACACACCCTAAGGCCTCATTTGTTTTCGTTAAGATTAAGACGTCTGAATCTGAATGATTAAGATCTTGTCTCTAGATTTGAACACTGAATGATTAAGACCGATTCTTATTAAATATTTGAATATATATATATATATTATACGTATACTTTTTATTTATCTGTAAACACAATAAATATTATAATTCAAATAAAACAGTAGTTAAATATTACATTGACAAGATATTAGAAAAAAACCGTCAGTCTTTGATAAACGTTAAGATATTTCAATTATAAATTAATATTTTAACTTTGATAAAAATAAAATGGAACTACATAGACTATATATATAAAAAAAATTACAATAATAAAAGTAATTGTTAGAAAACAATATAGTCATCTCTTTTTTTTTCAAAAAACACATATTTATGAAATTGTTTTGCACTTTAGTCAAAATAAAAATTTTACAATAAATTTTATAAATTCTTGGTAAACAAGCTGCAAGAACAAAAATGAAAAGTATATGGAATATAATTTGGATAATTAATAAAGTTGGAGAATTAGAGAGGCTTGAATTATTTTTTGAAGAAAAAATATGGAGCACAATTTTTTTCCGAAAAGAAATGTGTCTTTAAAAGGGCCTGAATGAGAATAAAACTCTGTCACAAGTCTGATTCATTCAGACCTTTTCAGATCCATTCAGACCCATTAAGAGATTTTTTTAGTAAAAAAACAAACGCACTTAATGACCTAATGTATGAACCATTCAGATTCATTTCTCCATTAAGTGCAAACAAATGAGGCCTAAAATGGTAAAGGATAAATGGAGTCATGTAAAATTTTCACAAAGATTATAGGGGTATTTAATCATGAAAATTAAATATTTTTTTATTTTATTTAAAATAATTTATTGGATTGAATTTTTGTATGTATAGTCATACTTTTTGTAAAAAATATGTAGAATTTGAATGTTCTTTTTTAAAATATGATTTGTATCTTCAATTTCTAACCACTAGTAAAATCGTATAACTTGACTAATTAATCTGAAATTTACAATTAAATCTACTTTAAAATTGAAATATCTCATTTCAATGTAGAGTTCGCCTATGATATCAACCTATCAGGTGCTTAATTTCTTCATAAATTTACCAGATAAGAAGTTTGTCAATCTTTCTCCTTGATCCACCGTCAGTCATGGCGTCATATGCATATACCCCTTAGAAACTCAACATCCTCGTTTTGTTTTGTCCCACCATGCACAGAGGGAGTGTACGAATTTGATTGCCATATTTGTCACAATCAAAGTCTACGATACGTATTGTTCAAGTTGATCCAACATATTTTATGAATTTGTCCCTTGAATACACTATATTAATTAATTATTCTCGGATTTAAAAACGCATGTACCATATATAAGTTTGTGCTATACCATAAAATTCTTGACCTTCCTCTCTTATTATTCCCATTCCAATGAACTCGATTATATTCATCCAATTTGATTCTCAAAGCAACATCATCAATTGTTAATTTGATACTATGCACTATTTCAACAAAACATATGATGCAACGTGAAGATTGGTTTTTGTCAATATGCATCTCAAATAATGTCTTAAGTAAGCATGCATCTCTTAATTATATGGCTTAATTAAGTAGCTTCGATTTTATTAGCCATTCATTGTATTGTATCTATCACCAAAAGACGTGGTGTTGTGGATGAAGTTGCTTCTTCCTTCTCTTAATTAGAGGTCTTCATGTTCGAACCTTAAGTATGAAACAAATCCTTGATAAAGAGTACTACCCCTCAAATGGGGCCTTACCCGCCGAGAATCCAGATTTATCGAACTTCAATACGGATATCAAACCCCAAGTAGAAAACCAATAATAATAATAATAATAATAAAAAAGCAAGCTTGCATGATGCGTCTCAATTAACTATATGGCTTAAGTTATTTGATTTTATTAACCATTCATTGTATTTTGTATCTAATAAATCCAAGATTAGTTCTTTTGAGAACAAGACACAAGAGGCTTGTAAAAGTACTAATTAATCACTACTGAATAAAGTTCTATACTAAACAATTAAATTTGTCGCTAATTCTATTTAGTGACGGATTATCATAAAAGTCGATATATATATATATATATATAAAGTTAATTTTTTTATTATAATAGTAGAACTTTTTATTAGCCAATTATTAGTTTTATTCTTTTATATTTTGGAAAACAAGCAACGTGCAAAAGTATGAGCACATTATTGAAGCTTTGATTGGTTTTATCATTTATGAAATAAAATCAGCTTATCAAATAAGTAGAAGACCCATAAGACATGCCCCGAGTTTCATTCTCCCAATTAAAAAGGAAATTCTAGAAGAATTTTTTTTTTCTCTTTAAAAATGAAGTATAAATATTTCAACAATAAGCAATATCCCATTAGTTTCAATTTGTTTGTCGTAGTTATTGTTTTGTACGGTCAAAAGATATTTTTCAAATACTTTATAATTATTTTTTGAATTATTAACTAGTGTAACTTATAGATCTTTTCATGTAGATGTAACTATAAATAAATAACCTAAAAAAATAATTCTTTTATGTCTAGGTTCATATCGAGGATTAGTTAGTTTTGATCGTTAAAAATGATAATTAACCTGCTATTACACGACTCGTAGTCACGTGAGAGGGGGGATTGAATCCAGGTAGTGGCGCCGCAAATCAATGATTTTTGTACTAAAGCTCAGCTGTCCACGTGGGAGAAAATTCTGTTTTGCACGGCGCAGCCACCTGATCTCCGCCGTAGCCTCCGCCGCAATATCCTTATGTATACTATGCACCAAACCCATGCTGAGTTGTTGACCATTGCAACTTGGAAAAAAAATATATGTTGTGTAATTTACTCTTTTTTTTTAAAGTAATATTTTTCATTTTAATTTGTTTGACGTATTTGATTTGACATGGAATTTTAAGAAAGTAAAGAAGAGTGTTAAATTTTATGGTGTAAAATTAAAAATATGTCAAATATATCAAAATATGATGTAGTAGAGCGATCTTAAACATGTTAGGTGATAAGTTGAAATTAAAGAGTTGCTAATAATTAAAAAAAAAGAATCATTCTTTTTAAACGGATTAAAAAGGAAAATAGATTAAACAAATTGAAACAGAGGGAGTAATCCTGTATAATTAGGATAATGAGGCATTAAGTTACTAACAAATTTATAAATATTTACCACACTATATTTTTATTTTGCTTTTCACTTGGTGTCTGATACCCTTATTAAAATTTGACTATTCTGTCCAATTTATCACCTTATACTAAGTTGAAATTAAAGAGTTGCTAATAATAATAATAAAAAAAAAGGATCATTCTTTTTTAACAGATTAAAAAGGAAAATAGATTAAACAAATTGAAGCAGAGGGAGTAATCTCGTATGATCAAGATAGTTGAGGCTCTAAGTTACTAACAAGTATATAAATATTTACCACATTATATTTTTATTTTTATTTTTCACTTGGTGTTCGATATCCGCATTAAAATTTGACTATTCTGCCCGATTTACCACCTTATACTAAGTTACAAAACTCTTTAAACTTTTCTTAGTTAACTCATGGTGTATTTGCTATGAATAGAAAATATTTAATTTATTTATATGTTTAGTAAGTAAACAAAAATTAATGTTTCAAACCATTTTACTAACTTACCAATACATTAACGTGGAAACAAATGTGGGATTAGAAAAAATATTAGGATATTATTATTATTTTCTGATTTATCGAGAATAATTTTTTTATTTCTACGAGATAGGAATAATGTTTTTTTATAAATTATAATATACTCTTTTTATACTTAACTAGGATTACACTGAGTATATTATAGATTTATAGTTATTATCTTTTCTCAAAGAATAATTTTTGCAAATTTTAATTAATCAACCATTAAAAAAATTGTTTTATTTGAAAGCAAAGGATTCGTGCTAAACCTATTGTGGATTCCTCTATGACTTCATGATTGAAACAAAATGAATATGATATTTATTATATTTAATTGACGTAGAAAATTAGGAGTTTAATTAAGTGGAGATTAGAATAAATACCAACTAAATTCCCTTATTATAAAAGCATAAAAATGTCAAATGTTAGGTCCTCACAACACTACCACAAGCATTTTTAATTCTTTATAACTTGTGGTTATAAGATGCTAATCATGAAGAAGATGTTAATATTATCGCTAATCACTTCATTCATTAAAAATAATCATTATCATGTGGTTGTGGTTGTTGGTGATTTATGTTAAAAAAAACTCAATCAACCCCATTTATTTATACTTATTAAGGATAATAATACTTACAAAATCATGTCACCAAAATGAAGTCAATGCTAAATACAAGTTAAAGCCTAATTAGTTACGAAATTTGTTGGCTATTTTTAGGTCACACGTCATTAAAATACTCTTAACTAATTTAATTTTTTTAATAATTCATCGTTGATTCTTAACTAAATGCAATTAATAAAAAAAAAATTTATTTAGCTATAAAATTTTATTTATCGCTAATTCTTCGCTTTACGTAATGCCCTCAAATAATTGCATATTTTGAATTGGACACTTTCTATTTTCCACGAGCAGACATGATAACGTGACAACCCCATGACCCTTTGCAATTAAATTATTGTAATTGATTTGAGTATTGCCTCTTTTATTGTATCATAAATTAATGTCCAAACATTGCACTTGCCTATTAAATTTAATAACTTCTGACTTTAATTTTTCTTAAATATAATATTCACACACTTCTTCCAACTTCTTCCAACTTCATGACAAGTCTTGAGGTGTACAAAATTGAATTGAAAATCGAATCAAATTGCAAATCGAGTCAAATTAAGAAAAAAAACTCCGATTAATAGTTGGTTTGATTTGGTTTGGTATTGAAAAAAAAAAACCCAACTATTTTTGGATTGGTTTAATTTTAACTAAAAAAAATCAACCCGAGACCAAACCAACCCGACATTATATATATAATTTTAAAATTTTATTTTATACATAAAAATATTTACTTTGATATAATTTTTAAATATTTCTTATACTTTTTCATAGTTTTTATCTATTAATATATTATTTCAAGTTTGAAACTTAGAATTCTGAATGGTTCAATAAAGATTATAGTCTACAGTGTTGGTAATTATAATAAAGTTTAAATCAAAATCCAATTAATACTAATACAAAAAGAAAATCAATTTCAACACTAAGAATGACAAGAATATTGAATATTTGTTCTTTGATTTGACATTGGTTTAGACAATTCAAATACATAATCTAATTTTAATTTCCTTTAATATTTAGCCATGTAACTAATACTTATTAAACTTATTTTATATATCATGATCATTTTCATTATGACTTGTTAGTTTGCAATATTTGTTTTACACAATTTCATCATCATTATTATTATTATTATTATTATTATTATTATTATTATTATTATTATTATGTTGGATATTTTAGTGTCATTACTCCTATCATATTTTGTGTTATTTTCTTAAGAAACACCTTAGATAGTTGTATTTTGGTAGGACTAAAGAAATATTTGAAGTACAAGTAAATTATATGTTTGTATGAATACTTTATCGGAAAAACCCGAAAAAACCTGAAAAAATCTGAGGTTGAAAAACCCGAGTTTTATTGATTTGGTTTGGTTTATAGATTTAAAAATCCAACACAAATAATTTGGTTTGATATTTGAAAAATCCGAACCAACCCGACCATGTACACCCCCACAACCCTTAAATAAATTTATATTATTGGCTTCGACAAAATTCTCCTCAGATAGCGTTTGGATACACATTACACGTATTTGTTGGAATAAATATTTTAATTAATTTTGAAATAATACAACGATAACAACAACAATAATATATTTAATATAATTTTATAAATAGAATCTCAAAAAGATGATGTGTATATAACGTTATTCTTATCTTATAAAGATAAAAAGATCGTTTCTAATACGAAATTACCTACTACAACCTTCCGTACTTAAATCCTCATATTAAAAATCCATAATAAAGTGAATAATATTCATGTGTAAGTTAGGAAATCTCACGTGTCAATATCTGTCCAAATGTCACCACCTTATTGGTTACATATCCTTGTTTGAAGAATGCTTAGACGATAAGAAAGATACTACACTCCTTGCTGACTTTCCTATATTAACGTCAAACAATAGATATAAAAATTAGTATTGCGTCTGTGCATAGAAATTACTACTAAAATTTCATTCATTTTTTTTTATTTTTTATTTTTACTCTCCCTTAGGAGCTTCCACCCCTTTTGCTCCTTTGGTGACTCGAACTCGTAACTTTCGAATTAGAAGTGAGGGGTGCTTACCATCCGAACAACTCCCTGTCATCATATTTCATTCATAATTAATCAACATGCATCATCTTCTTTATTGAATAATAATATGGCTATAATAAATTTATATTATTTGTATAATATAAATATTTGTATGAATTATGAATAAGTATTATCTAGAGAGACAGAGATAAACTTTGAAATAAATAAATTTAACTATTTTAACTCTTTTAAGTTATTGAATTCTATATTAATAATTTATATTAAATAAATTTCTCAAAGATAAATGCAATACTTGCACCAAGACTCCTGGTTTGCCTTTCATATAACCTACAATTTTTATGGCATACTTTCTTTTTAAGTCTACTTCTACAACAATACCAATAATAAGATACCCAATAAAATCTCATTAGGTGGGATCTGGAGAGGGTAGAGTGTACATAAACTTATCGCTATCTCGTAGAAGTAAAAAGGTTGTAAATCTCATTAGGTGGAATTTGGGGAGGGTAGAGCGTATGTAAATCTCACTACTATCTCGTGAAAGTAAAGATGTTGTGTCTTGAAAGATCCTTGGCGCAATTGCATCAAACACAATTAGTTAAAGAATTAAGGAAAAAACAATAAAGAAAGCATAACAGTTAATAAGAAAAGCAATGTAAGATCTACAAGAAAGAACAATAACCCTAATATGCGACCTCTCCACTCTTTCCTATATAGAGTCATGTCCATATGAAGTTGTGTCATGTCCTGTCTAATCACCTCTCTCCAATACTTTTTCGTCCTACCTCTACCCTTTATTCCCAACACCTAGCCTCTCGCATCTCCTTGTTGGGGCGTTCGCGCACCAACTCTTTATTACATGCTCAAACCATATCAGTCTCACTTCCCTCATCTTATCTGCCACACAGAGGCTACCCCGACCTTCTCTCGGATAACCTCATCTCTAATTTTGTCGCTCTTAGTATGCCTACACACCCATCTCAACATTCTCATCTCCGCAACATGTTTCTTATGATCTTCTGAACATATGAGTTCCCAACTGACCAACACTCCCACGTCATATAACAAGGACGATCTAACCATTATTATTTATTTTAAAATAGATTAATTTATGCTCTCTTTTTTTCAAAAGAAAAAGTGTGAGAAACGAGGAGGGTTAAAGATGTAAAATCACTAGACAAAAGAGGCTATAAAAGGAGACAAATGAGAAGATTAATGCCACACAAACAAAAACTAGTGAGGCTGAGAGAGAGAGATAATTCATCTATTTCTCACACCTGCACACACCACACACACCAAACAAAAAAATAATTAATCACATTTTTAAAAATTCTTAAGTTTTCTTTAATTTTCATTTTATTTCCCCCCTTCTGTTTAATCCCCCTCTTCTTTAATCCCCTTTCTGTTAACAATCTGTCTTTCAAGAACAATTCTTGGATTTTGGGTTTGTGTTTTTTATTAAAAAAAATTAATTTTTTTTTTGAAGAAAATGCAAACTTTTAGACATTAATTTCTTAAAAAGTCAGATGTTTTCAGAATTGAGATTTATTTATCATTAAATGTTGTAGAATTTATTCATTCTTTCTATCTTTCTTCAACTTAAAGGGCTTATTAGTTGTCCCTCAAAAAGTTGATTTTCTTCTTAATCACTACACAAAAAGGGGTTGTTATTTGAAGACCACTTTTTTTGTAATTAATCACCTGTTCTTTTTATTTGATAAGAAACAGGTTGATTTATTTTAATTTTTTTAATTAATTAATTAATTAAAATTTGTGTGTTGTATATCTAGCTATGGCTACTACTACAATGGATTTTTGGACTAATACACTTTTAGATCTTAACTCATCAAATTCTGGTGGTGAGCTTATGGAAGCACTTGCACCTTTTATTAAAAGTGCTTCTTCTTCTTCTTCTCCTTCTCCTTCTGTTTCTCCTTCTTTTGATTTACAATCTTCTTCTTTGTCAACTTCATATCTTTACGAATCATTTTCTTCAACGAGTCAACCTAATATGAGCTACTATGATAATGGTTGCTCCACTTCCAGCACGATAACTCCTACTTTTTCACAAGGGTTTTCGGGCTTGGTGGAAGCGGAGCAACCATGCTCAATTGGACTGACACAAGCCCAAATCTATCTACCACAGCAAATTATGCCAGCTGTCACTTTCCAGAATAATAATCAGTATGTATCTTACTTGGGGCCAAAGCCGGTTTCCATGAAGCAATCGGGCTCGCCCCCAAAAGCCCCAAAGCTATACCGCGGTGTTAGACAACGCCATTGGGGGAAATGGGTGGCAGAGATCCGATTGCCTAAGAACAGAACCCGGCTTTGGCTTGGTACATTTGATACTGCTGAGGAGGCCGCCTTGGCATATGACAAGGCGGCCTATAAGCTCAGAGGCGATTTTGCTCGTTTGAATTTTCCCCATCTCCGTCATAACGGATCATTAATTGGGAGTGAATTCGGTGAGTATAAGCCGCTTCACTCCTCAGTTGATGCTAAGTTACAGGCCATTTGTCAAGACTTGGCACAAGGAAAGAGCATTGATATTAAAAAGAAGCGAAAAGTGTCTTCTAAGGCGATGATGATGGTGGTGGAGGAGAAAGAAGATAACAAAAGCAAGACAACGGCGGAAGCCGGGTCGGAAAGTGATGGATCCGGGTCAGGGTCAGGATCGGGTTCCGGGTCATCGCCAATTTTGGAATATACGTTCGATTCAATTTGGGACATGTGTTCAGAGAATTACGTGCTGCACAAGGATCCATCTCAAGAGATTTTTAATTGGGCTTCACTACTATAGTTAAATTTAGTAATTATGATTATGTTATCTTTTGTAATATTTTGTTTATAGAAATTTAATTGTGTAATTAGGTGGATAAGATTAGTGGGATAGCCATTGCAATGAATTTTTGGTAATTGCATAGCTAGTCCTTAGATTTATTGTGAAGATCCAAACTGGGCAGCTGATGTTTTTTGTCAAGGCTATGCCAGTGGATTTTTTTTTTTAGTTCATGTTGTATTTTTGTTTTGTATCTATATTTCTTTAGTTGTAAGTTGTAACTCATATTTTTTATTCTATTTTTTAACAAGTAAAATTTACAAATAAATATTTGTGTCAGAGTAGTTCTTACAAGAAAAAACAGAAAAGGATATGAAAATTACAATTGGATTTATGCCAAAATATTTCTATAATTGTAAAATACGTATATTCCCCGTGCAACATTCAGGCTGCTTCGCCTAGTAGAACTATGTTTATATTACTCTCTCACAACCTTATTGTCATATTTTAGATCGCTCATATTTTGCTCATCGCTATTTTAAGATATTTTATTAAAAATTTATTGATTAAACATAATGAAGTATGTAAAGGTAAAATAAATTTAATTATTTAAAAATTATTATTATCGATCTAATTATGAGGTTGATTAGTTTGATTTTTAAAAAATAATATCGACCTCAGGATGTCACTATCATGAATAAAATTTTGTCGGGTGTATTTGCCAACCTTCTGAGATCGGTTTTAAGTTTTATCGATATTTGTGTTAGGAAAACCAACCTCTGGAAATCAGTTTGTTGAAAAAAAAATTATACTTAAATATCGACCTTATGAGGTTTGTTTTTTTCAAACCACTTTTAGGGTCGATTTTAGTAGTGAAAGTTACACTAATTTTCCTAGCCTAACTCACTATTTTTCACAAAACAATCATTCATATGAAGTGACTCTTAAGATATAATAATCATAGAGATAAAATGTAGGACTATTTTATTTTTGTGTTTGGTTGGAGGTATATTAGGCAGTCTTGAAATTATTTATTTCACCATTTATATTTTAGTGATGTGATAATTAGTTATCCTATATACATGATAGAATAATTTATCTCAGAATAATTAATCTTGAGATAACTTGTTCCTACTCGAACGATCATCTAAAAGTCATCATTAGTTTCATAATTTCCACTCAAAGATTCCAAATTTAGACTTTGGAGTTTAGACAATGGCTAAAACACCAAAGGGACAGAAAAAAGGTGGCACCAAATTAGTGGTAGAATGATTCAAAATCTCTCTTTTCTTAATTTGTTCATATTCTATTTTGTTTATTTGATTAAAAATTGTTGGTGTGTTTGTTGATATCCAATCAAAGGCCACATGATGTGTGAATGGGAGAGGGAAAAGGTAGCCACTATTTTTAGAAAGGGCTTAGCTTGCATTCAAGTTCACGAAAAGGATATATGCCCAAGTGGGACGATGTCTATCTCTAGAAATATCAAGTGAAAAGGATATACATCTATTCTTTGATTTTATTGGTTCAATCCTCCCACCTCACCCCACCCCACACCCCCACCCCTTCCATTATCGCGCTCAACAGGCGAGATAAGGTGGGGTAATTCAGAATTAAGTTTATATTATACTTGATTGATGAATTGATGGTATAAACTTATTATTCTTGATATTATTTTATCCACAAATTAGACATTAGTTTAGAAATTATAATTTCATTTCAAGACTATAATCTTAAAATAATATAGTGTGAAAATAAAAAAGGTCCTTTTAAGTATTCACTATTTAAAATTTATTGACCCGACTAATTAGGTTTGAGTGGTAGAATTATAGAAGAGGACTTCATTTCTAGACTAGTATTTATGTGATACTATTTTTATTAATTCATTTTAAAAAATGACATATTATCATTTAATTTGAAAGTAATGTATGACTAAGTCAATTCATCTCGTTCTTCTTATGTGGAAAAATTGATTTCCACACTTAGCTAATTGAAAGTAACCATTTAGGTTTATGACAAACCTAGAAATTGAATATTGATAGTATAATTGAAGTACCTCATCAGTTGTCTACGTAGAAGGTAAGAGAAATGCAATTGTGAAACAATATATAAGAAAATATGTTGCATTTTGGCAGCAATTACACTTATTACAAATAACTTCTTGTTACTATATCAAAAGAGATAAATGTTGATTGATCTGATTAATTACACTTAACTTAGTAAATTAAAATGATTAAATAATTTAAAAAAATGAGATTCTTCAGAAATACACATCGAATATTAAAATCGTAAGAAAGACTAAGATTTTAGAATGGACTTCTCATCAGCCAGCTATACAAAGGTAGGGTAAAAAAAAAATCAAAACTTACAATAAAGTTGTACAAGCTAATACAAAAAGGCCAAGGAAAAAAAAAGGAAAGTAAATTCTGTGTTATTGGAAAAAACAAGAAATTCTCTTCGGACTGTCTAAAAAAGCACTAAGCTTCTGTTATGCACAGAGTTCGAGAAGGCGGGAAAGGACCAAATCACGTACACTATTGTACGCATATCTTGTCTTGCATTTCTGAAAGATGCAGTTTCCACAGCTCAAACTCGTGACCTCCTAATAAAGCTAAGCTATGACTTGCTAAGACATTTCTGATTGATTACATGACTATTTTTTGCTAATATATTCACAATTAAACTACAAGAAACCCTAATATTTTTATTCATTGAACTTATTCCCCAAACTTTAAATTCTATAGGCACATCCATTGATAGAGACAAATATAAACGTTGATTCTTCGAATTTGTGCTATTCATACTCCTTTCTACCTCCTCAGGCAATTTATCGATGTTTCCATTACGAAGTATAACCTCGAAATCTATCAAGCTCTTAGGATATTGCTCTAATTCTGGAAAATCCCCACGAGCAATATTCTTCTGCTTGAAATACAAAGAAATACCTCCGTCCCCTTTATAATTATACGAAATTCTTGACATTTGATTCATGTTCTTGGCTTCAATTGTAACGTCATATTGATAATGAGTACGTTTATCACGATGATTTTTGTTTAATTTCTTGACTATGACTTGTTTCACGTTAAATTGTGGATCATTATGCTTGGTAAGTAATTTGGTAAGACCTATTACCAAACCAATAATAATTCCAACTACTACTAACGTTATAACTATACATATATAACGTCGAGAACAACAAGAAGATCGAGAACTCCCTCCTTGTTGGTTGATCTTATTTCGATGATTCTCGACGATGATAGCATTTTCTGGTGGGGGGACACGATAGATTTGGTCTTTTGGAACTTGAACAACGTAAGTTCTTGAGGAAAAATGTGGTGATTGAGTATTAGAAACGTCGTGATCATATGTTGTTTGGTTTCGGGGGAATTCATCGTCACCATGTTGAGCTTGGGACCGCTCTTCCATGGAAATATGGAGAGCGGTGAAAGAAGGATGTTTAGGGTTGTAAGTTTAGAGATGGACTAAAATGTGATGGCTAAGTTTGCATGGGAATAGGTGGTTGCATTTGCATGGGAAAAAATGGGATGTTGAGCTATGAGAGTGGATAACTTAACATGTGTCTTCTAATTAGTTTATAACTTATTGTAAATGTTGATTGTTGTCCCATCAAATATTATTAGCGCAAATTACAGAAATACACACATTTTGTTTTACTTATTTCCATTATCCCCTATTACTTTTAAAAATCTCCAAAATTCCTTATTTCTTTAATGTATCCGAGCCGCATATTAATGTATCCGAGCCAGTATTTAATATATCCGAACTAGTTTTTAATGTATCCGAGCCAGTATTTAATGTATTCGAGCTTCAATTATTTTATCCGATTTTTTTAATTTTTAATGGATTAATGTAATTAAAAACTTATTAGGAATAGATTGTAATTTCATATGAAAACATATTATTACAATACATAAGTTTAAAATTAAATGTGAGAGATAACTAATAAAGTGTTTTATAATGTATAGTTTGTCAATGTCACATGGTACATGTTTTTTGGCTCGATGATTGTGTAGTCCAATGGACAAATATTGGGCTAAAGCTGATAATGCATGTTATGGGCTTGAATTGATATCAAAGCTGATGATGCATGTTATGGGCTTGAATTGACTTTTAACTTGGCAAGCTTTAAAAAAAGAGATACAAATATCTCACATCGGATTAAGAAAGGCAATTGAAGAGCTTTATATTTAAAGCATATCACAAAAGTCCATATTTTACATGCACTTATAGGCTCGATGATAACATAAAGGGATAAATTTGTGAAATCCATTCAGTAAAAATGAAAAATATGTACGTATATATATACCATGTACTTGAACTGTGACATTGTCCCAACATAAGAAAAAGAACCTGGAAGTTGAGCAATTGAGCTCATTAATCACTTAACGCCCTAATAATTATGATGCTAATTTTGTATGTTAGTGTCCCAACTTAGTTGTGTTAATAATTTCACATGATTGATGGGATTGAGTTAGGCTTTTATTATACATTTTAATTAACATTAGTGCTCTCTTATTTTCCTCCCTTTGAATTTTTAAATGATACAAATATAATATTACGTGAATTTCATTTAGGGCCAAATAATAGAAAGTTCTAATCCATAATAAAATTATATAGAAAGCATTTTGGTATTACAAGGCATTAAACCTCAAAGAAGAAAGTGTTGTATGTTATCAGTGCCGCATAGTGGATTAAACAAGAGTTTCTTTAATTTGGTCGAAAGTCGTAAAAAAAGGCATCAGATAAGCAGCTAATATAAATTACTATCGTACAACACATTTTTGGTCTAGAATTAAACCTCTGCTCTCCTAATTCAGTCTATAGATTTTGGTGTAGGTTCAATCTTAGTTGTTTAGCTTAGATCCATCAATCAATCTCCTTTTTTGGCTCTCTCTTTAGCCCCCATGTCTCTTATCCCTAGGAGGTCTTCCTCCACTAGCAGATTCATACTTCAAATGTTTTCTCAGTCGAGTTCATCGCATTAAATTTATCTTGTAAAGTTTATATTTTCTATGTGATTTGCAAGTTATTGCACACAAGCATAATTTATTTAGTGCGCATTTCAAGAGTAGCAATCACAAGTTTTCCCCGAAATTCCAATAGAAACTTTCTATTATACGTACCAAACATAGAAAAATAATCGTTAATCTTATTTAACAACCAATTATTAATTATTTTTGTTAAAACAACTAATTATTAATTATTTTTGTAACTAAATCTTTTTTATTTTTAGTGTATAGTTGAGTACGAGTGGTGGGTCGAATAAGGGTAATAATTTGAGATATTCTATCATGTGTTTCATGTTGAGTATTATATAGTTTCAATATTATTTTATTCTACTATTTTAGTGTAAATGGTGAAATAAGATTTTTATACATAGAAAATGAATAAAATAATCTCATGAGATATCTTCATCTATCTTATCCCACCAACCAAATGACCCAGAATCATAACAGTGAAATAAATGATTTCATATAAAAAATGAATAAAATAATCTTTTGAAATATTATGGTCTATCGCATCCCGATCAAACAACCCCTTAAGTCTTCATCATCTTCGAAGAAGTACACAAACAAAATTGAAGTCTAATCTTCAAGTAAGATGTCCCTACATCAATTATAATTCTTCTCTCATAATAGAATGTTCTCCACTTAATACGTTCTATTGTCTCTTGATTTTTCATTGTCCATCTTTCCCTTTCCCTTTTCCTATATATATATACACTTAGAATTTAAATATGACTTAAAATATTTTTGAACCTTCTTTCTCTACACTACAATCTTTTTAATGACAAAGATGCAACATTTCATGTATAACCAAAAAGATTTGGTTTTGCTCTATTTGCATTGTATTTGTATAGGGATTTAATTAAAACCTCATGACTTCCTTTTAATTCTGAAGAATCTATTCAACATACAATTAGTCGGATCATTAAATACATGTCACTAGTTTAATAGTGCAATCACGTGTATATATACACAAACTGCATAAAAAAGGACTATGAATCGCACCTTATCACAAAGTTATATGGATCTGAGTTAGCCCACCTGGATAACCAGAAGCTAAGTTCTTCAAATTGTACAATGTAATTTTTTATAATTTTTGAAAAAGAAAGAAAATCATATAAGAAAGAATATCATCTAGCTAGCTAGTATTATATTTTATTTCCTAACTTCCTATAAAATAGATGACAAGACTTATTTTAAGCAATGAATTTGGTAGGACTATTTGTTGGCACAAGCACTATGGAATGACCCTTGCCTAACTTGGCACTTGGCAGACAATGGTCTCACAAATCACAATTAATTTGTAAGTTATGATTAGATCATGAAACAAAGCTGGTGAATCCAATTTTTTTCCTTCTTTATCTCTTTATTATAATAAATAATTCTTTTGTTCTTTTATTTATTGGATCTATCTATATTTGAATTACTCCACTTTGTTTGGCAAGGGTTTGATGAAAAAGTAAACGCCAAGAAAGAAAAAGAAGGGATGATCACACTTTGTGACCCCATTTCAAAACAAAGCAAAATGAGGGTATAGTAGCAAATGCATCATGTACCAACGGTAATGGTGGAGTATCAAATCGCGGCGAATTCAGAATTTTTACTAATGGGTTCGAAAAATAAAAATATAGTGCTTGAAATTTAAACGTAGAATCTCAAGTTGAATTTTAAATCCCTTCAACCACTAAGTCAACCTCTTATACTATGTTTAGAAAGTTCAAAATATGCATAAAAAGTACCTTAAATATGTTGTGTAATTTTTTGCCAATGAAGTTCGATTGAATCCTTCGCTATCCCTCTAGATCCTCTGATGGTAAATACTTTTCATTCTTAATCAACAGTTTCAAATTTAAGCTTTGAATATGAAGTCACATTTACTAAGAATACTTTACTTATTATATGAAACTTCTCAGCACAAATTCAAATCTAATCAAGACCCCACTACAGATTAAGCATTTAACCTGTGATATAAAACTTTCCATCACAAATTCAAATTTAGTCAGAACTCAATACACGGAGAAACCAACAAGAGTGCACCCTATAATAGATGGTAAAGATAGAAGCAATAAACAAAAAAGTAAAGAAAAGAAAGCTAGCTGTCCACTGCCTTTTGCCTCCTCTCTTTACTTTTCTTTTTAAAAAAACTTCACTCTTCCAAACACAATTTCAATACAAAAAAGAACACCAAACATCATTATTCTTATTGTTCATCAAATCTCAAGATTTCAAAAAAAAATCCAAGTAACTCAAACAAACATTCAACATGAAAGGTATTAGAAAGTGTAAAGAAGCTCCTTCAACAGATTTATTAGTCTGTTTTCCTTCAAGAGCTCATCTAACACTTATGCCAAGTCCAGCCTCTCATCATCACCATTTAAAAAGATCAAACACAAGAGGTATTGGACCTGCTGGCCAAGCTAGTCCTATGTTATGGAAAAGGACTGAGATTTCTGAGCCAACATCACCAAAAGTCACTTGTGCTGGACAAATCAAAGTAAGACACAAGCCGAAAACATGTAAGATCAAGAATTGGCAATCAGTAATGGAAGAGATTGAGAAGTTACATGTTAAGAAGCAAAAAAAGAAAAAACTTGTTTGGAATATGGAAGGTGTTGGATTCAAGAAAGACGCGATGCAGTTGTTGACATGTTTGAGGAATATAAGATTTGATTTTCGATGTTTTGGATCGTTTCATACTGATGAAACAGATGTTATCACTTCTGATGGTGAAGACGAAGATCAGGAAGATGAAGAAGAAAATGATGATGAAGCGAAAACAGCATCAAGAACTGTTTTCTCTAAGTGGTTTATGGTTTTACAAGAAAACCAAAAAACAGAGGAAACAGAGCATGCCAAAAAAACAGAGGAAACAGAGTACTCTGTTTTTGGTCATAATGATGCTCCACCACCAAACGCACTTTTACTTATGCGTTGTCGTTCTGCTCCAGCAAAAGGTTTGCTGGAGCAGAAACACAAAGACAACGACAATGATGATGATCAACGAAAGAATGAAAAATCAAGAACGGAGAATAATAATAAGAAGAAAAGCTTAGTAGTGATGAGATATGGGAGTGATTTCTACAAATTTTCATCTGATATATCAAAAGAAAATTGGGTTGTGGGTGGAATTAAAGATCCATTTTCAAGAAGTCGAAGTTCGAAGAGGTAATTAGCATTCATGATGATCAAATTTCAAGGTCATTTCTCTTTGGCCAATATAGCAGGATCAATAGTGTTCTCACTTATCCTCCAATACGTGACTTGAATCTTCAACCTACCGACCACTTATCCTTCAGCATGACTTGAATCTTGAACCTATCGATTAATGATGGAGATGCTCAACCACTAGAGCTAGCTTCTTTGGCCAATTATCCCCACTTTTGTTCTCAATTTTCCTTGAAGTTTCTTCAAATACTAGCATTTAAATTTTTGATGTTTGAATTTATCTTTTTGTAATGTGTACGTAGATGTGTAATTTTGTATAGTACGTTTTTCCCCCCCTTATCTCTGGTTGTTTACTCAAACAATATACAATCTTAGGATATATTTTTAATGGAGAAGATTTACAAATGTACTTTTGTGTTTGGACATTTTGATTTCGTTAATGTATCTTAAGCAGGATTCAGGATTTAAGTTCTATGAATTTAATTCTTTAACGTTTTTCTTATTGAATCTACTATACTTTTAAAGTTATGGATTCATCCTAATAGAAGTGTTTGGTATATTTTTCCATGTAATTTATATACTCTATAAAATAATATTGAATTCAAATGAATCTAATATTATCATAAGTTTCCACAAATATGTCTTACGCTAACTTATGTATGGTCTAACATTTTGAATCATGTTAGGCGATTAATAAGCGTTATATGTGTGGTTTAACATTTTTAAGTCGTATTTGACGGTAAAACTCAAATTCGAGATTTTTGTTACCATACCATACTATTAAAGTATGCAAATCATCTTATAAGCTCAAGTTATTAGGAGGAATAATGTGTAGCTCTTATGTTAAGTGCAGAAAACCTTCAAAGAGAAAATGCGCTACAAACAATAGTAGGGATACAATGAATGATACATAATTGGTGAAATTTAAAATTGATTATGAAAAACGTTTTATTCCTTGAAATTTAATTTGAAAAAAAAGAAAAGAAAAAGAGAAGGAATTATGACTTTGAAGAAGCTGACAAGATATTTAAACTTCACACTTCTTCTTTTTTTTCAATTCAAATTAAAGTCACACTATTAGTTTGACGTAAAGAATACGTGAAGTATAATTTCAGAAGACGAGAATTTTTTTTAAAAACTACTATAATTCAAAGTATATCACAACATTTATATGACTAGAATTTTTAAGGGAAAATTGTATATAGTAGCAAACTATTAATTCAAATTAAATGCTATTAAATGTAATAATCATAGTTTGATTTAATTGTACCCCATAACAAACTGTTGCTATTTTCGCCTCTCTCCATTGTGGAATCTCGCTCGCCACTCTCGTGTTGCATTGCCAGTCTCGCTCGCCTCTCTCGCTTTTATACAAACACAAATGTATAAAATGTGTTTGTATAAAACGAAAGAAAATTGTATATATACATATATTTTCGTTCCCCTCTCTCCCCTCTTCCAGATCTCGCTCGCCACTCTCACTCGCCTCTCTCACTTTATACAAACACAAATGTATACATTGCGTTTGTGTTTGTATAAAGAGAGAGAAAATTGTATATACAAATACAAATGCATATATTTTCATCCTATACACTTATGATTATACAAATACAATCTTTCCCTGCCCAATTTCCTTTTGTCTTTCTCTCTTTCTCGCTTTATACAAACACATTATACAATTGATTATTTTGTATATGTATAACGAAACAGATTATACAATTGCTTCTTTTGTATATATGTATAGCGAAATAGCCAGCTTCTTTTGTATATACGTATAGCGAAAAGTTTGCTATGGAGCGCAATTATGCAAACTATAGTTATAACATACAAATATGATTTTTATGTTTGCTCTATGTGAAAGTTGCTCTTTTTTTTAATCTATTTTAAAGATATAATGGCATTCATATAATTATAAAATTTTGATATCACATAAAGTATGATAAAGGGAGAATGATACAACAACATACCTAGTGAAATCTCACTAAGTGGGGTTGAGGAAGGTAGAGCGTACTCGGATCTTACCATTATCTTGTGCGAGGTATAGAGACTGTTTTTGAAAGGCAGTTGACTCAAGTGCATCAATCCAAGTAAAAGAAGAGGGAAAATAATAAAAAATAACTATGTTTTAATCTCGAACAAACTAATTTAACTACTCCCTCTATTTCGATTTATATCTGTTTTTTTACTAGATACGAAGTTTAAGAAAATGAAGGAATTTTTAGACGGAAAAAAAAATCACGCCCAGTGGGACTCGAACCCACAATCGCTTGATTAGAAGTCAAGCGCCTTATCCATTAGGCCATGGGCGCTGTTGTTTCATTCACAATAACCAAATTTATTTATTATGTCTCACTAACATGAATTTTCCATTAATAAATACACTCTCCTTTTTTAATTATTTAGTAGTTTCATTATTTTATTGGATACCAAAAAATAAAAAGAAATGAAAATTAATTTTGAATATGACATGATATTTTGTATAACTGTATATATATATATATATATATATATATACCATCAAGAAAAGAATAAAAAATTAAAGTTCAAACTATTTTAAAGTATATTCTTAAATTTTGTGTCCAATCAAATATGAAGTGAATCAAAAAGGAAGAAATTTAGCTAGCGTTTGACCATAAATTTCCAAAATTTTGGGCAAATATTATTTGAGTGAAATTTCAGCATATGTTTGGCCATAGTATTTGGGAAATATATTTCACCTTTTTAAGAAATTTGATTTAAACCAATAAGTTTTACTAAAAACTATCAAAACTATCATATGTTTGTATTACATAACACATGACTTTGTTACCCTAAGCCGATTGTTCATCATTTTCATCAACAACCATATCATCATTTTCATATTCATTGAATATTTCATCACTACTTTAATGTTCACGTAAAAAAATATGTAAAACAACACAAACAAATACTATAGAGGGTGTTCTTGAAAAAGATAAAAATTTGATGTAAAATTTGAATTATTAAAAGTTTTCAAATAATGAGACTTGGCCCAAATACTAGTTTTTTTTTCTAGTATTTGAGAATTTGGATTATTTATCAAAAATATTTACCAAATAATAACAAATTATATGAACAAATACTATTTTACTAAATTTTTCCTCAAATTTTACTTCAGAAATCTATGGTCAAACAGGTCATTAGCATGATACAATGTATGTTTGATATTGTCACTCAACAGGAAAGAAAATAATGGTAAAAGGAATGTTTGGTGGTCGTAATTATGACTAATTATTATGTTTCTCTTTTTTATCCACATAGTACTGCTGGTCCTACTCCTATATTGGATTGGTAATTAAGGGTAAATTAGTAAAAACACTAATAATTGATAATTAAGGGTAAATTAGTAAAAAATACTAATAATTGGTAATGAAGGGTAAATTAGTAAAACATATATTTTATCTATTTTATTTGTTAGCTTTAGTTTTTTTTGTCTGTCTAAATAGGAATATATTTTTTTAGCAATTCTTTAATTCTAACATTGTACATAATTAAAAGATAATTTAACACATTTTATATATCTTTATTTTTATACCATAAAACTAAAAGATATTATTTATTTTCTTAAATATTGTATCAAGTTAAAATAGATACATAAATAAATTAAAATGGAGCAAATACTTCTTATTTATGAGTTTTTAGAAAGGGGTGTGAAAGGGAAATTTGATAATTAATATGAGATGAAGCGAGTTAACATATATATTTTATTTCTATTTACTTTCAATTAATTACTAATAAAAGACAAAATCATTAAAACTCATTTCAAATCCGTTAATTTGTCAAATAGTTCCAAGATTATTGACCAAAAAAGAAGGGTAAAAGTTTTACCTCCTCCTTTTGAGGTTGCAACCCCGTTCTTACGGTTTAGAAAGCTCCCATTTCGCCTGCTGCTATGGGAATCGTTTTTGCTTTCTTTTCCTCTAGCTACTAAGATCTTTTAGTTCGCCTGATTTTCTCTTGCAATCATAAATAATTATTTTTTCTGTCCCAATTTATGTGGCACTATTCAGATTTTGAGATTCAAACAAGTCTATCTTTGACAGTAAATTTTTCATTTATTTTAAAAATATTTTAAATTCTCAATTATTTTGACTTATGGTACTTTTTACGTAGTTTACAAATATATAAATTTCATTTTAATAAATTCGAAGATTCTTTATGCAAATGCTTGGTCAAACTTAAATTGTTTGACTCTCGAAAAAATGAAAAGTGCCACATAAATTGAGACAAATAGAGTATATTAGTTATACACTACTGGCGGATGGTTCTTAAATTTTACATTAATTTAGTATAATTCTAATTGGTTATATATATAATAACAACAATAATATATTTAGTGTAATTTTACAAGTGGAAGTCTAAGAAGATTGTGTATATATGACTTTACCCCTACTTTGTGAAGGTAGACATATTGTCTCCAATAGACTGTCGGCTTAAACGAAGCATATCAAAATCAATAAGAAAAGAAAAATAGTACTAAAAAAATCATATAGAAAATCACATAGAAAAAACAATTGTAACCACAAAATAGTATGATAAATTAATCAATGAAAACAATAAAGTAATTGTAAAATCAAAGAACATTATAGTAGGAAAGTTACTAATACTAATATTGATAAGAGATATAAGTAGCACTCAACCAAGGGCATATCTACGTGGAGCATTTCGGGTGCTCGAGCACCCATCGACTCCAACAAATTTTTTCTATATCTATAGAGAAAATATGAAGAAACGGATATAATAAAATATAAATAAGCAACCACTTAACAAAGAATACTAGTGGCTGCTTTGGTTCTTTACCTACTCGTCATGAGGTCGACTCTTTCTGGCAGCATTTTTTTTTAAATTGCACCTTTTATTTCAATTAATTTTTTTCCATCTTCTCTCCTTTTTATTTTTTGATTTAATGTAGTGTCATTTACCTTTTTAATCTTCTCTATTTTAAAAAACTTTTTGGTCTCTTTTTCTTTAGTGTAACTCGTGATTATAAGTTATTTTTGATGATAATTAATTAATCGTTGTTTTATTATGTACTATTTTATTGACGTGCTCGAGTTGCTATATATTTATATTTTGTGATCGCTAGCAATTTTATGTTAAAGAAAGTTAGCGAGTGTGAGAACAAGAATTCAAGCATTCACTTTATCAGAAAATAGATTGTCTCTCTAAAAAGGGAAAAAGCTTTAGAATCTTCTTAGGAAGCTTGCCAGCGCCAAGATAATGAGTTGCTTCCGCAGAAAGGCAAGAAAATGTGCTTGAGGAGAAGGACTCACGCTTGGTGATTCAGGAAGATTAAAGAGCAGTGAGCACCCACAACCTTCAAATTCTGGATCCGTCACTGACTCAACTACCTACTAACTTTCTATCCCTAATCCTCGATCTCTATGCATATCATTTTATTTAGAGTCATGTCCTCGGTAAGTTGTAGGTGTATCATATCATGTCTAATCACCTCTTTCTAATACTTCTTCAACCTATCTATATATCTCTTGAATTCCAACATAATCAACCTCTTGCACTGGAGCATATGCTCATCTCCTCTTTACATGCATGTATCATTTCCACCTTGCCATCCTCATCTTGTCTATCATTGTCGTCACCTTGTCCAGTATATCCTCATTTTGTATCCTATCTCTCCTACTATATCCTCACATCCATCTCAACATTCTTATATTCACAATTTGTATCTTTTGAACGTGCGAGTTCTTGACTAGTCAACACTCCACACGCCTATATAATATAGTTGTCTAACAAACACTTTATAAGATTTATCTTTAAGTTTCGATAACAAATATTTTTATCACACAAGACACCATACATGAGCCTTCGTTTCATCCATCCGTCCCAATACAATGTTTAACATCGTCATCAATTTCTCTATTTCCTCGTATAATTGACTCAAGATAGTTGAAATTTTCTCTTTATTGGAGATGACTTGAGTATTAATATTTATTTTCACTTCTGCCTCATAAGTTAAGTTCATATACAAATTCTAGGGCGGGTCAAATTTGAAAGAAAATCGAGCGTATAAATTTTGATTTATACGTATTATATGCATATTATATACAACTATAATACATGTTCAATTTTTTATCACTATTGTTACACCAGCACAATTCCGGAGAAAAATGAAGTCTTTCTACCGGAGATTCTACCGGAGAAGAGAACGATACACGGCGGTATTATTCTTATTTCGCGCAGCTTTAAAGGTGAGATTTTGAACTGATCAGGTACAAGTTTTACAAAATCAATACCAGTTTTTGTTATTTATCACTCTGTAACCTAGATTTTGATATCAAATTCATTGAAATTGCTAGATATGAAGGATTCTATCAACAACCCTAAAAGGGTAATCTTTTGGGATTTGAACCTTAAAAGGTAATTCTAAGTAGCCCATGCTATTTACATATTACTATTATTGTTATGTAAAATGTATTAAGAGCCTTGATTGTAATTTATTAGTTGTTATTGAAGAATTGGGGGAAATTGGGGCTTTTACTATTACCGCGCCTTTGCGACAATTTCCTATCTCAGCTCTAGCAATAGCCATTTATATAGCCTCCTGGAAAGTGATGAATTGTTTTCTATCAGGGGTTTGAAACCATTGGCAATAGCATTCACAATACTGTTGTTCAAACATTATGCCTTGAGGATCCATTACTTTGATTTGGGCAATGGGATAATGACATTGATCTCAATTAGCACTCGAGCATAAGAAATCCTTTTAAGCTTAGTTGTACAATCAACATCACATATAGGTGTTCGTAGCACACTAGCCATCCTACTTAGGGACTTAGGACCCCAACAACTAAATAGAAGATTGAGGAACGTCACCATAGAGGGATAACTTTCAATACCTCATCCTTAGAATTGAAACTGGCCACCCAAGGTTTAACAACAGACTTAGTATTGATCATGTGAGGGCCAAAACTAAGTATTACATCTCTATCCGCTATTGATTGGAATTCACAACATAATAATCCTCAATGTGATAATAGACTTTTGCTTTCTGTGTGAATTTACCCTCACTCTCAAGGAATCTAAGCTACAATTGCTATAGTCGGGGAATCCCAAATAACATATAGTATCATAGCACTTCTCCAAATTATAGATTCACTAGCTACCTACTCTTTGTCCTGTTGTCCTATTTTGACTCTATCCTTAAGCACAGTGGTATGAATTGAATCTATGTTGCTCGGACTCTTCAAAAACGTCAATGAGTGCGTGTTGGATTCTCCAAAAGTAGTGTATTTTGAAGAATCCGACATAGATGCGGCATCGAAAGTGAAGAGTCCATGCAACTTAGAATTGAATACAATTTTAGCATAAAAAATATGCAACATGCAAAATTCATATATATACTAATACTAAAAAAATCATAATAATGGTGCATCATATACCAAATTAGATATTATCATTGTGAAATAAATGCAGTTTATGGCTTCGGTCTTATTCTAACCAATTTTTTAGTCAAACTTTTCTTATTAAGAAAATAATTTAACATTTGTTCAATTTAAAATCCACAAGAGATGATCATAGAGTAATAACAAATGTCTTTAGCTTACTTATTTCAGTCATCAAGAAATTTTTAAAAACGGAATATTTCAATTTATGGATGTACAAAATTAAAGATTGAAACAGACAACATTTTAATATAGGCTAAGAATTTTGAGATATTTTGACAACATTTAAATATGCATAAGACAACCGATTTAATGGTTAAATTTTTTAAAATATAAATATTTATTGCATATGAAATGGTGATATTTTTGAGAGAAGGGTAACTTCATATGAAATTTTGATTTTTGTATGATTGTAGTTGTTGCAGCAATTGTAGAAGCACATTATTAGTTTCTCCAATTTCGGAATAAATGATATATGGTAGAAGATTGAGGAACGTCACCATAGAGGGATAACTTTCAATACCTTATCCTTGACATTGAAACTGGCCACCCAAGGTTTAACAACAGACTTAGTATTGATCATGTGAGGGCCAAAACTAAGTATTACATCTCTATCCGCTATTGATTGGAATTCACAACATAATAACCCTCAATGTGATAACAAACTTTTGCTTTCTGTGTGAATTTATCCTCACTCTCAAGGAATCTAAGCTACAATTGCTATAGTCGGGGAATCCCAAATAACATATAGTATCATAGCACTTCTCCAAATTATAGATTCACTAGCTACCTACTCTTTGTCCTGTTGTCCTATTTTGACTCTATAAGTGGTATGAATTGAATCTATGTTGCTCGGACTCTTCAAAAATGTCAACGAGTGCATGTCGGATTCTACAAAAGTAGTGTATTTTTGAAGAATCCGACATAGATGCGGCATCGAAAGTGAAAAGTCCGTGCAACTTAGAATTGAATACAATTTTAGCATAAAAAATATGCAACATGCAAAATCCATATATATACTAATACTAAAAAAATCATTTTATGCAATATTTGCTAATAAGATTTTGTCAAATATTTTAAAATTATTTCAAGGGTATCATCCATTATAAATATGTGAGAAATATAACAATGACTCAAACAAGAATAAGTTGGGACGCTATTAAATATATTTGTACATTGTATGTAGAAGTAAAATGGTTGTTGCAATTTTTGAACAATTACATTTGAAGTGCTTAAACAAACAAGAAAATAGTTTGTTATGATTATTTTTTTAATCATGGACCGCACATCTTACGGGCTCTAATACTAACAGTGTTGATAAAAGAAGACGATACATTCAATTAGGTTTAAATTATGACCTTTTCGCCATTAAGCTTTTTAACTCACAAAAAAATAGTGTAACATAAATTTACTTGTAAGATTAGAAGAAGAAGACAAAAAATCCAACTAGGTTTAAATTGGACTTTTTACCTGTTAAACTCGATTCACAAAGGCTATAATATGGCAGAGACTTCATTATAGTTATCGTGTGAATAAGGGAAGACGAAAGATTCAACTACAGGTTTACATTATGACCTTTTTTTGCCGCAAAATAGTGTAACATAAATTTACTTGTAAGATTAGTAGAAGAAGACAAAATCCAACTAGGTTTAAATTGGACTTTTTACCTGTTAAACTCGATTCACAAAGGCTATAATATGGCAGAGACTTCGTTATAGTTATCGTGTGAATAAGGGAAGACGAAAGATTCAACTACAGGTTTACATTATGACCTTTTTTTGCCGCTAAATTTAACTCGCATAAATATAAGTATAAGATAATTAAATTATATATGTGACCGTTCTTTCATTTTTTGCTAATACTAATTTAAATTATATATGTGGTCGTTCTTCTTTCATATTTTGCTAAATACTAATAGACTTTTGTATACCCTTAGTAATGGGAAGAAGAGAAGGTAATGGACATGAAAATTGTGTGAATGAATTAACTTAACCTAAAAGCCCAAACCTTTCTTTTCTTGATAGAGAAACGTGGTTGACAGACACTAAGAATTGATTCAGAGAAAGACAATTTATTAATTAGGTTTAAATTGTGACCTTTAAATAGTTATACTTAACGCGACAAAACTACTCCCTTTGTCCCAATTTATGTGATGTTGTTTGACTTGACACGGAGTTTAAGAAAGAAAGACTTTTGAAACTTAAGGTTAAAAACAGGTCATGTGTTCCTTTCTGGTTTATACGGATAGACATTAGCTAGAAAAAACCGGATAAACTTAAATATGGATCTCAAGATGATTAAAATTTAACTTAGTTACCATAATGGGTGGAAATATCATCAGAGTACAAATGTATATTTTCATTTAATAAAAAAAAATTTGTAAGACAATTTGCAACTAATTTCTCTTTTTCTTGAGTACCTTTCATAAAATGAATCAAATTTCTCATTTTCTTTCCCATTATGTGTAAGTGCATTGATTTGACAGTGTTTTGTGTAATTATTTCATATTGATTTTCCTCAAAATCACATTAGAAAATTTTCAATGCGAGTCTGATGAGAGGTTGGCAGGTATCATAGTAACAAAAACTAATTCTACGCAAGATTTTAATATATTTCAAACCAACATAAAATTTCTACAAAATATCATTTATTCCAAAATTGGAGAAACTAATAATGTGCTTCTACAATCGCTGCAACAACTACAATCATACAAAAATCACCATTTCATATGAAGTTACCTTCTCTCAAAATCAATCTTTAATTTTGTACATCCATAAATTGAAATATACAATTTTTATAACTTGCTTGATGACTGAAATGAGTAATCTAAGACATTTGTTATTACTCTATGACCATCTCTTGTGGATTCTAGATTGAACAAATATTAAATTGTTTTCTTAATAAGAAAAGTTTGACTAAAAAATTGGTTAGGATAAGACCGAAGACATAAACTTCATATATTTCAAAATGACAATATCTAATTTGGTATATGATGCACCATTATTTAGTTTTATGCCATAAGCTAAGACATTTGTTATTACTCTATGACCATCTCTTGTGGATTCTAGATTAACAAATATTAAATTATTTTCTTAATAAGAAAAGTTTGACTAAAAAATTGGTTAGGATAAGACCGAAGCCATAAACTGCATATATTTCAAAATGATAATAGCTAATTTGGTATATGATGCACCATTAATTAGTTTTATGCCATAATAGTTATGGGTGGCACCTAAATATCTTCTAATTCAAACTATTCAAAGATTTACACAATCTAAATTCCCCCTATAAATAGAAGTCAATTAGACAAAGAAACTCACAACAACAAAGCCATTCGATCTCGAATATCCAAACAAACACATATCTCCTCTTATTCCTCATATTTAGCCATGCCCAGAACAAAAGTGAAGTTTGCTTTGATTGAAAATAAGACTAAGAGGAAAGCCTCTTACAAGCTAAGATTGAAAGGGTTATTTAAAATGGCTTATGAACTCACCGCACTTTGTGGTGTTGAAATGGCTATAGTCGTCTATAGTCCTTACCAAAACCAACCTGATTTGTTTCCAAATTATGCTAATGCATTCAATACCTTTAAAAGGTTTAGTGAGCTTTCGGTGTTAGATCAATCAAAACACATGATGACGGGAGAAAAGTTCATGAAGCGAAGGATTGTGAAGTTGGAGAAACAATTACATAAGGTAAGGAAAGAAAACAGGGTCAATGAGTGCACAAATAAGATGTATCAAGTGTTGAAAGGAATTGATACTCCCGATGACATGCACCCTTACGATCTCAACGATTTGAGCTTTGTGATAAAACAAAACCTCCAACAGCTACGTGAAGTGATGAAAGCGAAGACTGACGGAGAGGGTTCCACATTGAATGCCCATCAACCTGTGGTACCTCATGGGACCAGCTCTGAGGAGCTAAGGGCTCCTTTGTTGGAAATAATTGGGGCTCCAGTATCAATAGTTCATTCGGTGGCTCCATCGTCGGTTCCTAGTGCGACCAACTTTGAAGAGCTAAGTACTGATCTATTGGTCCCTGTTGTGGATCCAATATCGATGGTTCCTCATGCGGATCCATCGATGGTTCCTTCAGTCGCTCCTACTCAAATGCCCAAACCATTGTGTAATCTAATGGATCCTTTGAGGACTCCTCAAACGGTTCCTCGTGTAGACCCTTCGAGGTTTTCTCCTCCCCCTTTCTCTCCATTTTCTTTAGAAAATTTCCCTCAAATGGTTGTACAACCGTATCCTCCATTACCTCAAGAAATAACTTATAGAAGGGCTCCTGGAATGGCCCCTCCAATGCCTCCAACAACAATGGCTTCTCCCATTCCTTCACCAATAATTACTCCTCCAATGGCTTGCTCGGAACCATCAATGGCTTATTCACCCGCTCATGTTCAAATGCCCAAACCAATGTGTCATCTGGTGGTTCCTTTGAGGACTCCTCAACCGGTTCCTAGTCCTCAACCGAACCCTCTTGTAGACCCTTCGAGGTTTCCTCCTCTTCCTCTCTCTCCGTTTTCTTTAAAAATGTTTCCTCCAATGTTTCCACAATTGTATCCTCCATAACCTTAAAGAATGGTTTTTAGAAGGGCTCATGGAATGCCCCCTCCAATGCATCCAACAAGAGTGGCTTCTCCAATACTTTCACCAATAATGGCTCCTCTAATGTCTTGCTTTAGTGTTTCCTCTAATAACACCCTAGATGGACTCTTCAATGAGTATCCCCCAATGAGTGCATCAATCCCAATGAATAACTATCAGAACTACTCCGTTGGCTTTCCACATAGTCCAACATTGTCTGAGATGCTGGTCGGAAATGATGATGATATAATGACTTTAATTAATGATCCATCTTTCAACAATATTAACATTCAAGATCCAAACCACCACAACAATTTATAAGGATCTAGGACTAATGTCTCTTTTAATTAGCATTGTTTTGTAGGTTCGTGTTGTCGTGTGGACTATTCGTGTCCTTTGTTGTTTTCCATGTCTAAATTGCGTTATAGGACTCTTCATATCTCTTTCCATGTGTCCTCATTTGAAGTGTCCATTTGTTGTGTTTCTTTTTCTTTTTCAAAGTTTGTGGTTTTATTCACTTATTAAATCTGTATTCAGTTTTTTTTTAATGTTTACTATATACTTATATATTTATTTGTGCCTTTATTACTATTATTGAAAATGTTATTGTTAGTATGGTTTTCAAAAATGACCTCTTACACTTCAAAAATCTATCAAATCAGTGTACGTATGTGGTAAATCTTCATGCTCAAACTTTCCTGTGTAAACTAATATAACAACAAAAACATACCCAACATAGTTCCACTAAGTGGGAAAGTGTAAACTTATAACACATCTAAAGTTGAGAATGAATTAAAAAGTAAAGAAGATTATCGTAAAGACCTATTTAAACATCCATGTAATTGAAAAATAAGGTCTAAAATAGTTTCTATTTTAAAAAATCAAGATATAATTAATTATTTGTTTCTTCTTGTAAAGAAATGGATCTTGGGCCTAATCCAAATCAAAAAGCTAGCTCGTAAGAGGAGGATTATTCAACAAATCCAGAAGCTAGCTCTTAAGAGGAGTATTATTCAAGTCTATATAAGGAAACCACCATTTTTTTTTCACCCGATTTGGGACTCCTCAACACCCACCTCATGCCCCAGACCAGATATCTGTCACTTGAGCAATTTAATCTAGGGACCCATCATAGGTAAACAACAATTAGGATGGGTCCTGCTCTAATACCATGTAAAGAAATAGATCTTGGGTCTAACTTAACCTCAGAAGCTAGCTCTTGAAGGAAGATTGTCCAAGTTTATAAAAGGAGACCACCCATCCGTTTTTCATCCGATTTGGGACTCTTCAACACCCGTCTCATGCCCAGGACTAGACATCCGATTATCTGTAGTATCTATGATTAGTTTCATTCAATATATTTATCGGGCTGGTACTAACACTAGTTTTACAAAAACAATAATAATTACTATGTTCTAGTCTCAAATAAGTGGGGAGTCGTCTATATGAATCTTCACTTCTTCATTTAAGCTCATTTGTATCCTCATCATATAAAATAAACTAAAATAAAATAGAAGTAAAAAATAAGTTGGATAGCAATAGCAATTCTCTAACAAGTTTTTTGTAGCCGATTTTTTGCCTTTAAGAACACCCTACTCACTTCCTCATCCTCTGGATTTTCTTGTATCAACATTTCACAATCTTGGATAGCTGCTTTCCATCTTCCCAACTGCATATATCAACTACAACTTTATGATATATACCTTGTTAAATAAGTGTGATCACATCATCTAAAATGTTAAGCGGTTAGAGAGGGCACACTTTTATTTACTTAATTTATTATGTCTTTTAACAAATGTGGTCGAATTACCTTGATATTGCAGTCAGCTCTCCGCAATCTAGCCTTTGTATAGGAAGGACGCAGTACAAGAGCTGCAGTGCAATCTTCCACAGCTTTTTCGAATTGTCCTAGCTTGAATTGACATGCTGCTCTGTTAAACAGTAGAATAGAATTGTATGGCTCTTGTCCTAGTCCTTCAGTGTACTCAAAAGAAGCCTCTGAGAATTTATTTTCTCTGAACAACTCGTTACCTTTTAACCGAGATGATGCCAACCCTTCAATTCTCCTTAGAATTGTGATAATTACTTCATTGCTTTGATCCAATTTTGTTGCTTCTTGAGCTGCAGCTGTAGCCTCCTCAAACCAGCCAACTGTTGCATAGGCCTCAGCTCGAGTGATCAACAAATAAACTGTTTTTACTGAACCAAGAAGGCAAGCACATAGCTCGGTTTTTATATGAGGTACTTTCTGAATTGTGGTGTATGCTTCCTCATGTCTATGCAACTTTATTAATGCTTCAGCCCTCATGGCAAAGATCTTCATTTGAAATCAAGTAAAAGGAAAAAAGTAAGAATCTTTAAACATCTAATTTCTTTATAGACTTTGTACATTAGGGATGGACTTTAGGCCTCATTTTTTTCCCCATTAAGATTAAGACGTGTGAATCTATATGCACATCTAAATGATTAAGATGTTGTCTTTAGATTTGAACACGGAAGGATTAACATCATTTGCTTTTTAACATTTGAATGAACATAATGTAATTATTTGTAAACATAATAAATAAACAAGAAATCAATTATATGTTTAAAAAAAAATTAATTTAATATAATAAAATCATTATTTGATTTAAAAAATGAAATATTCATGTTAGCTAATGATGGTGGGGATGGGTTGTAGTGATGGTGGTAACGGTCTGTGGTGGTTGTGATGTTGGCGATAATATGTTCACTAAATATTTATGTACGCTCTTGTTCTAGTCCTTTAGTGACTAGGAATGGTGGTGGTGATAGTTATTATGGTGGAGGTGGTTGGTGTTGTAGTGACTGTCGTGATGGTGGTGATTGGTAGTGGTGGTTGTGATGGTGAAGTTGGTTGATGTTAGTAGTTGGCGGTGCTGATGATGGCGGCTAAAGAATGTTTTGGTGGTAGTTAATGGTGGTGCTAGTTGTTATGGTTGATTATAAGGATTGACCATAGTGGTGGTAGTGGCTGTTAGTTGTGGTGGAGTTAGCGGCAACAATGGCAGCGGTGGTGGTGGTTGTGATAGTTGGTGGGTGTGCTAGTTGTGATGGTGGAGTTGGTTGGTAGTAGGAGTTAGTCGCAGTGGTGGTGGAGGAGATGACGGTGGTGGTGGGATATATATAATTATAGTAATGGAGGTTATAGGTGTGGTAGTGGCTGACAATAGTGGTGATGGTGATGACAGAGGTGGTTGATAGTTGATGACAATAATGGTAGTTTTCAATGGTGGTGGTGGTTGTGATGGCAAAGGCGGTTAGTGATAGTGAAGACTTTGTTCAAGATCTTAATGATTAAGACCTATACAAACCAATTAGGTGCTTAAATCTTAATGAAAACAAATACACTTAATGGCCTAATGTCTGAACCATTTACATTCAGATCTCCACCAAGTACAAACGAATGAGGCTTAGTTGTAGTGAAACCTGTGGAGCTGAATCTACTCCTAAGGTGATAGAATTTTGTGTTTCCTTTAGCAATGTATTGTAATCTCTCAGCTTCTGTGCTTCTGTGCATTTTAAGAGCCGTCTCTTAATATCATGAGCCTCTGCAATGTCCTTCTTGTCAACTTTTCGCCCTGATTGTTTGTAATGATCTATCGCTTTCTCTGCATCTCCCAGCCTGTCGAAATGATAAAATTTTTTGACTACATTAACCAAATTTAGACAAAATCATCTAAAGAAAATTAATTGACGATTCAAAATGATGAACCTGACGTATAGTCTTGCAAGACGATAATGTGCATTGTGATACGAAGGGTATAGCCGGATGGCCTCTATACATGCAACAACTGCCTCAATCACGTGGCCTAAACTCATCAAAGCTGCTGCCTTGTTGCTATAATAACTAGCATTTCTTGGATCAATTGCAATTGCTTGATTGTACAAATCCAATGCCTCCTCAAGTTTCCCCTGTCTGTACTGTTCATTGCCTAAGGACTTGAGCACATCAGGGTCCAGTTTATTTGCAGAACTGCGAAATGAACTCCCTGGTTGATGGCTTTTTACAGTACTACTAGTTTGCCTTGCTGTGTTCCCGATCAAGATTTTGCCTTTCTTCTGGATAGCCTTTTTGTCACTTGAGGAATTTTGGTTCCCCTGCAGCTTCAAGTTTCCCAAGTGGCTTAGTAGAGTAACATTGCCTGTTGAACTATGATTCAACGTTCCATTCGCCTTGGATTTCCGATGACTAAAGATTGTCATGCTCAATTCACTCGAGGTGAATGTTGGTTCTCTTCTAAGTTTTTGTGTGTATGCCAAGTTCACAACTTGTGACACTTTGTTCTTACTAGAAATCGAATTCTTCGGACAAGTGCTGGTGTGACATCTTCTTGAATTCTTGACAACATTGGTGTCACTGGACTTGGTTGTAATGTTGATTTTTGTGTTAGTATTTCTTCTTGGAAAAAAAGCACCTATTAGACCACAACCTAATCCATTTAGTACTGAATTATCTGCAATTTTTGACATGGTTGATTGACCACTTTTTCTAGTATTTTCCATTTCAATAGTTTCTTAACAGAGGTTTTCAAGAAAATAGAAGCTAACTACTGATCTCAAATTCTCAACTAATTACTGAAAAGATATAAAATAGGAGACTTTATATATAATATATAGAAGGGTCAACTGACAAAAATCAAATATATAAAAACAAAGAAATCAAGATATTTCCTTAATGATATGCCTGTTTTTTTGTTTTTTTAAAAAAAATTTATTTTTCATATAATATGAGTGAATATATTCTATAGTGGGTGTATTTTCTTTAATATTATACGTGCTCGGATTTCACAGATAGGTATTTTTAACATGATGTGATATTATTTATTTCGAACTAAGGGCACATATGTTTGGTTTCTCAAAAGCTACACTATTGAGAGTATTGATAGTATTCATGAGTATGCGTACTGTAGGGTCCATTCAGGAGTGACACTCTTAACATGATTTTCTCCCTATCCAGAGCTCGAACTCGAGACCTTTGATTAAGGGTGGAGTAGTCCCACCACTGCACCACAACCTATGTTGGTTCAACATGTATTACTATTTGTTGTTGCACTTGTTTTGTATTTTACTGATTTATTTTTCTTACAATCTTGCATTTGTTACATTGGGTATAGACATAATTTTAGAACATATGGCTCTTTATTAAGCTTTTCAAATTGAATTTCATAAAACTAGGCCTGCATGTTTGTTTGTAGGAAATGCTTTTCTTCTGCATGGTCTGCCGGCTTGTCTCATCAAGCCAACTACAAAAAATTCATTATTTTGCGATAAAATATGGAAAAGATAATTCTAATACGCAATTTACATTAGTTGAATGACCATATGAGCAGTCGACTCTTACTTTTAAGGTTGTACTTAAGTACATAGTCTGCATTTATAAAATAGTTGAAAACATAGCCATAACACAAATTTCATAGATCATAACAGTTTATAATAATGTTTGAATGATCCATCTATGTATGCAACTTGAATAATCAATTTTTTGAGCTTATAAAAGGCGGAATGACCTGGGAGACCCTTGTACTTGACTCTGTTTGTAAGTTGAACCATTGTACTTATGACTTTACCAAATGGACCCTTAAACTCATTCAAACACTATTTTAAACCCCTTTCCTATCTAATGTGTGCGTGTGTACTACACTCTTTTTACACATGAAATACCATGTCATTTTTTAATGACACGTCATTATTATTATTTTTCCAATGACACATCAAAAATCAAATTTTAAAAGTAAATAATACTAAAAAATAAAAAGTGCAATTTTCTCTCTCTTTCCCCTTCCTACTTCATCTTCTTCATTCCCATCCACGCTTATGCCTCACCCCAAAAATAAAAAAAACCATCATTTTCATCTTTCTTCATATTTCACACTCAAAAGTTTTCTCAATCATATTTATAGATTGTAATTAGCTCTTGCACATGTTTTAGGTTCTATTTATTTTGATTTAATAAAAAAAAATCAAGAAAACTTCAAGTTGGGAAAAATGTATTTAGGAGCAAATTCAAGCAATAGATCTTAAATTTATGAAAATGGTGAATGATATGTTTTCTTGCAAAAGCTTTTTTAATTTTATATTTGATGATTATAGTGATGGGGTGTATCTCAAAGAAGAAGAATAGAAAAGGGGTAGGGGTGGGGGTGGGGGTGGGGGTGTCTGGGGCTGAAGAAGAAGAGAAAAAAAGATGGGGTGGGGCTGAGGAAGAAGAGAGAAAGAGTGGGGGTGGGGTGAGGTGGGGTGGGCTGAAGAAGAGAAAAAAGATGGGGTGGGGCTGAAGAAGAAGAGAGAAAGGGTGGGTTGGGCTGAAGAAGAAAGGTTTTGAATTTTTTTTTTAAAAATTATTATTATTATGTCTTATAATTTTGATAATTTTTAAATAAAAATATTGCATTCACTTGCTTTAAAACGAGTGTGGTCTCACATTTGTCCAACTCAGCCATTTTAATGTCACATAAGCTCGGTCAATGGTCAAAGCGGTTTAGAAAATAGAGTTTCATCAAGTTTAAGAGTTCATTTGGCAAAGTGATGAGTAAAATGGTTCAACTGACAAACGGAGCCAAGTATAGGGGCCTCCTAGGTCATTCCGCCCTTATAAAAACATCAACTACTTTACCCAAGTTGTTAAATTGGTCATTAACATATTACAAGTAAGTTTTTTTTTACTAATACGGTTCGATGAAGCATAATTTCTAGAACCATTTCTTCTTCATATTTAGGAAAAGTAAGTTTAAATTCTAAATATTCTTTGCAAAAGAAATAGTCAAATACAACTCCAACTCTAACATAAAAAATTCCAAATGAAGTTAAAAAAAATGATTTTCATGACCAAACACCCTCAATATTATTTGAAGTTTTGATTTGCACGTGGGATAAACAAGGTAAAAAGTCCAAAATCACTCGTCTCCAATGTAATTCATGTAAATCAACCCCTAAAAGTCCATATATGTGAAAATCAATCCCATTTTTCTGTACATAGAAGGATGAGAAGTTGAAAACCGATAAAGGGCCTAATCCAAAGGCCCATAATCACACTTGCATTTCCCATAAGACACAAACTAGCTAGAATATGATAATATTTCACTTCTCATATCAAAATTATAACTTCTTTTTTTTTTTCCAAATTCATGCCGAAGATACATCTGAGACCTTCCTTCTAGATAGAAACTACATGTAAGAGTGTGTCCTACAAGAAATGATAAAAAAAAAATCTATGTTTCAGCGGACATCATGCATTATATCAATAGGTCCCATTATTAATTACTCTAATTGAGAAATTTACCTTAATTTATACCTCGCAAAGCTAAAAACGCCACACTATGAAATAGAGGGAGTATCTCTTACAACTAGTTAAGCTAATTGTGACCACTTTTACGTGGTACATGTGCTTTGTGCTTATTCTCTCCTTTTTATTGAGTTAGAAGTTTTGATGGTCACTCAAATTTGGATAATTAATTATCATAATTATTTAATTTAATTTTTCTTTTAAAAATCACTTAATTTTATCAAATTTGCTTCCGTGATCATTAATTCTAGAAACATAATTTTTGGTACTTATTTAATGACGTGACAATTAAAAATTCTTAGATAAAAAAAGATATAAAAGCTTAAATACATTTCTTATATAGTGAACTTATTAAAAAGTTAATTTACAAGCTCTCCCGGCTTATTTTAGTTTTAAAATCTCAAGTGGATGATAAATCGAAATAAGAATTTGGTCAAGTTTATGATAAATTGGGTCCTAAATAAATTCAAATATTAATTTTAATTTTTAAGATAATTTTTTCCTAAAAATTTGGAGTTGTCACGTCATTAGATAGGTACTGAAAATTTTATTTATAGGAATAATGGCCATGAAAACTAAATTGGTTGAGTAACTTTTGGAAGAAAAAACAAAACAGAGTGAATATAATGGCTAATTATCTGAGGTTGAGTGATCATCTCTTTTTATTTGATCCCTCTTAGACTTAATATGGAGTTTGAGAAAGCAAGTGAAAATTTTCAAATCTTGTGATCTTAATAACGATTTATAATGTACCAAAATATGTTTTGAATCTTGTAATCTTAAATATGTCACATGAGATATTGGATTAAAGAGTTAATATAGAAAGTGACATTCTTTTTAAAAAAAATAAAAGTAAAGAGTAAGAAACATAAACTAAAACAAAGTGAGTTATCTTACTATCATATATATATATATATATTCATTAGTTTCAATTAATGTATTTTCTTTTATTGATTTTTTTAAAAAAAAGAGTCACAGTGTTTTCAAAAACGTTTTTGAGGTGAGTCTCGAGGCGGGGCGTATCAAAAACGCTCTAGGGTGTAAATTAAAGACGTAGATCCTAAGGCATAAGTTCTAAAATTTGAGGCGTAAGCCTCAAGCATAAAAATGTAAGTCTTGGGTATGAAAAACGTAGACCTGGGAGTTTTTAATTTTTTTTAAAACCTTTTTTACTTTAAATCATATTTTTTATTATTGGTGTAATGATATTTCTCAAATAGTAATTATAATACTTTTTTTCTTCATTATTGATTATTAATACTTATCTCAAATAAATATAATTTCTACATATTATAGGTTATTTATAAAAATTTATTTGTAAAATCATTGAAAGGTTTACTTTTGCTTAGTTTATTAGTAACAAAACTATAAAATTGAATATACATGAGACTACGCCCCGTAGATCCATGAGACTTACGCCCCGTGTCTCGAAGCTTACACCTCTCCCCGTACTGTATAAATACCTCACCTCACACCCCACCTTTTAAAACACTGGAGTCACATTTATATATATCAAATAATTTTTAGTTTAAAATCCACATTTTACCCTAAAGGATAACTTTATACAAAAATGACACGGGTTGATTAAAATTACTCAAAAGATATTTTTAATATGGTATGCACATATTTTTCTTCCATTCATTTCCATGACACTTTTCTTGTTTTCATTTTTTCTCATTTTCACACTTACCCTCAAAGCTTCCTTCCAATGGAGACCCCATCTACCCCCCACCCCACCCCACCCACCCCCCCTACCCCCCACCTCTCCTTTGTAATTGCTTCATGTTTCTCTTTTGAGTGAGTGGAAAACATAAATTGATCCAAGCTTTATTGCCTTGTATGCCTCTCTTTTAGAACCCTTCTTAAAGCCTTTACAATCTTTTTCTCTCTTTTCTTCTCCTCTCTTTCCTTTCATTATTCCAAAACCCTAATACAAGATCTTACAAGAAAACATATGATCCAACAACTCTCAAATCTCTACACTATAAACAACCATCATGTTTGATTTTTTCTTTTCTTTCTAATCAAACGTGTGTGAAAATAACCTTAATACCTAGTGGTCCATGAATAAGAGGCAAAGGACAAGTTTGTTAAGTTAACTATTAATTTTGTAGATCTTTCAAGATATAAGGTAGGTGTAAAACTTTCCTCTTAACTCACTTTTTCATATTCCTTTCTTAGATCAATCTCTTTTTAAGAATCCCATTTCTTCTTTTCTTTCACCAAACTAATTTTCAACTTTTTTTTTTCTAATAGGAGACATGGATTCTTGCAATAGTGGTAGTGTACAATCTTCAAGTGGTGATGATCAAGAATATGATTCAGTACATCATGGAGCATCACCAATATCAACTTTCTTGAATTCTTCAAACCATTTTGGTTCAATCTCATCAAGTGATCATCCATTATTACCACAATTTCATTCTCAACAACCCTCTCTCTTTAATCCTCATGACACACAAAATTTCAACTCCAATTTTCATGATTCAACAAATGTTCCATACAACAATGATCTTATTTGGCCTAAAGACATTACAAGATCTAATCAGCACCCTAACAATAATTTCAACAACTTTGGAAACTTAACATCCTCAATATCACCAAATCTTCCTCCTCCTCCTCCTCATCATCATCATCACCAAGCTCCATACTATGATTCTCCTACAATACCAATAAACCCCTCCATTGTTCAACCTAATATGGGAAAAAATCCAAGAAAAAGAAGTAGGGCATCGAGGCGTGCCCCAACAACTGTCCTCACCACAGACACTACAAATTTTCGACAAATGGTTCAAGAATTTACTGGGATCCCAACAACACCATTTACAGGTTCTGCCTACACTCGTCGCTTTGATCTTTTCTCAACCGCTAGCTCAGCCATGAAAAGATCAGCTCATATGGATAATTTGGGACCTCTTAATTATACTCTTAGGCCATCTACACAAAAGGTTCAAAATTCTCAATTTATGCCACACTTTTTGAGTTCTAGCATGATTAATAATCATGATACATTAATAATGCCAACAAATAATAGCATAGTTGGTGCTACAAATAATACAAATGCTTCCACATTTGATCAAATTAATAAGTCATTTACTAGTACAATTCCATCTCATTTGGATGAAATGGGGATGAACCATCATGAGCAAATTAGTGCAAATCTTGGTGGATTTGATCAATGTGGGACATTTGGTGGAGATCAAGAACAATCAAGAAAAGATAGGAACATTTCAAGATTATTGTTTGATGGGAATATATAGTGGTAGTACTAATTATTCACAACATTCATGTTGGTGGATATTTATATTATTGAATTGTTCAAGCTTCTTCAACATGAGAATTCAATCATCTTTAGATGATTTGATTGATCCTAATTAATTAGTTTTTTAGTCTTAGATTAACGTTATGGACAATGTTTACTATGATCAAGTATGTGGAGAATTCATTGATGACGTTGTTCATCTTGATTATTTGTTTAATATGGTTTATTTTGTTTAATTGTATAGCATTATGATGTATGCACATGTTAGTATGACATAGATTTTACTAGGAGTACTTCTTTATGATGATTGACAGAATTTTAGGGTGTGTTACAATACGCCGACCCACGTTAAAAGTTTTCTTTTCTTATGAGATTTCAATTGAATAGCAAATAATAGTTATTTTAAACATCGTCAATTATTCGTAAGAAAGGAAAATGTATTTTTCTAAAAAAAATAAGTGGGTTCTTAGCCTTTTTCTTTTACTGCGTTTGATATGTAAGTATAAAAATAATATCATAAAAATATTTATATATAATAATATAGATAAATACTATGGAAGGTGGAAGTGTGGGAGTGGAGAATATGGGGTAGTAGGGATGGGCTATAAGGGTGGTCAGGGTGAAGAGGAGATGTGTTAGAGAGTGGAAGGACGCAGTCAATGTGAAATTTAATTTGTAGAATTCATTTTCTCTATTTTCACTAAAGAAGTCATTTTCCTGATGAAAGTATTTTTCAAATTCTTTTACCAACATAATAAAAAAAAAAAAATATTTTTCAGAAAATATTTCCATCCGTGGTAAAAAAAACTTCCATTATATCATCATCTTCTTAGCTTGTTCTTGCTATCATCATTGAGGTATTTTTCATTGCTTTTTAAATTTGTTAGGTTCCATTAATCATGAAACATATTTTGTCGTTTTATATGACCTCATAATGATGTCGAATTAACTCTTGGATTAAGAAAGTTTTTAATTCCTATAAAGGTGTCTAATCATCAATTACACTTCAATCAATACTCTATTTTGAAACATAATAGAGGAAGATTAAATGGTTATTCCTTTGGTTTTGAATTTTAAACACAAACCACAACAAAATTTAAAATGGCCAGCCGTGCGCTCAGGGTGCACGGGAGGCCAGCTTCCGCCCCTCCTGATATCTTGCGCCATGCCGAGAGGTGACATAATGCGTGACGTTCAGACAAACAGACGTGTCTTCAATCTAATGACTTCGATCGCTTAAAACATGAAAAACTTTTTAAATAAAAATTCATCCTTTCTTCACTATAGAATTTTATAGAAGTTCAAAAACAAAATAAAATATAATAAAATTATTATTTATTTATTACAAAAGCGTATCAAGTCAAACATATAAAAATAAATACGGACAAAGAGAGTAGAAGATATTAGGAAATTTGAGGGGTTAAAATGAGTGTATCATAATTTCTAAGTTCAAAATTCCAATGATAGTGAAATCTTGGGGAATGGGAGGGGGCAAAAAAGCAAAGTAAAATTGATAGATATGATTAACCAATAGAAATTTATTTATTTGTGGAGATTTAATTTATAGAACCTTTTGAAAGGATGTTGTGACATATGAAACACTCTATTGAATCATGGTGGCCCCTTTTACATAATAATAATAATAATCTGGTTTTTAGCAATTATGATTATTGTTTCTTATTATAGAAAAAAACAAAAAAAAAAAAAAAAAAACATCTCTATCTAACTTTTGTCCTTTGGCCAATTCTTAGTTACTATGTCTCTTGCTAAAAGAAAATTGAATTCTATGCCAAGATTGATGTTTTAAAAAAAAAGTTATAATTCATGTAATATAGTTAACTCATCAAATTTCGTTAAGTAAAACAGTATTAATTTTAAAAATTGTGATTTTAAATATTGTAATACTTTTGTACGTGGCCTGCAAAGCATGTCATAACAATGTGTGCGATGACGAATATAAAATATTGTTCATAGGTGCATGTGAATCAAATATCTTTTATATTTAGATATATCTCATGTATATGTTATTGTGGATCCATGGCAATTATTATTGATTGTATATGTTAATATGAGGTCATTATTGGTCACATAAATTTTAAATTCTGATTCTATCGCTATTTGTGTGATTATATAGAATGAGAAGTTTATAGTTAGATGCTTTCAAATATTGAAATGTATGAACTAATAAGAAGATAGTGTTATACTATACTATATATATATAGTACATAAACCGGAACAAAGGAGTAATACAATCTAGTCACTTATAGAAATTATTGTAATCAAGCACTTACTAGTACTTAATAAGATATTGTAATGATTAATTTACTACTCTTTTAGTTTATTTTTATTTATCTAATTATAGTTAATAATTAGATAAAAATTTTAAAAAAATGATAAATTATCTCTTGTGAGTTTACCATTTTACCCCTACTAATTATGAAGTGGATGAATTAAAAATTTAATATTTGCAAAAAATTCTACCTTTTTTAAAGTAATTAATTGAGGGTATAATAGGAATTTTTTTTTGGTTCTTTCTTGATTTATCAAAATGGACAAGTAAATAGTAATTAAAGACAACTATAAAAAAAAAGTGAACAAATAAATAAGGACAGAGGGAGTAAGTAAAAAAGGACATGAGATTATAGTTAGTTACTATATTGATTAATGGTAAATACTCCTTCAATACCCTTAATCAAAGGTCTGTGGATCGAGTCTCCCTAGTTAAAAGATGCACTTCTATTAGGAAACGTTTTATCTTTCATTATGAAACAGATGAATTTAAATTTAACCGAACTTCGATACAGATACGTATTTATCCCAATGATTTCTAACTAGATAAAGCATGACCAAGCTCTACATCTTCTCCCCGTCATCCAACCCTCATTCTCCTCTACCTGTTACATCTACTTTTACTTTTTAAAATTAAAAAAAAAAGAAAAAAATTAAAAAACTTTACATGAGCATAGACATGATTAATTTCTTGAAAGGGCAATCGTAATAATGAAAAAGTTTTACATATAGTCTTTTCACGTAGTATTTGGTTGGTCTTTATATTATGCATGATTGATATATTAAATCGTACTAATATGAACATCGACAGAGTTAGTATTTTCACTGAGAAAAATTCGAAGTATAAACGAGTAAAACATAAGAAGAATAAGTTGAAGAGGGTTCAACATATATGTACATTAAAAAAAAGTTAATTATAATATTATTTTTTTATTGAAAGGGGTTTGAATGAAGCTCTTCAATTCGATCCTATCTAACTTCGTCCCTGAATATGAGTTGTGATGGTATGATTTAAGATATTTTCTTTTTTAATTAGAGATTTCGTATTCAAACCTTGAATAATATGAATATCGAACATCAGATAAAAAAAATCGTGGCAGATCATAGCCAGTTTTCTACCCTACGTTACGTCCGTGATTATGGGAAAGGGAAGATGAATGCACCAAAGTTTATATTATTAAAAGAAGAAGAATCTTCTACTATACACAGCTGCCCCAGCTCACTTTAAAGAATATTGCTAATTAAATTAATTATGAAGAAAATTCTTTCATAATTTTAAAATATTATTTTCGTTAAACTGAATGAATCATTAATAGATCTAGTCAAATCTTTATTATAACATTATTTCTTTATAATAGCAACGTTTTATGTTATATTTTAATTTTTTACGATAATATTCTATTTATATTAATAATGACATTTAGATATATACTTTTTGTAAAATAAATCTTCTATTATAAGACATATATTATATATAAAAATAAACGGCCATCATCGTTAATGTCATCCACGTTATAAATTTCAAGTATTAATATTTACAAATAATTATATTTTAATAGTGTCCTCAGTTATAATCATAGCGAAAAAACTACTAATATTTATCTTTTTTTACCATCATACTCTTTCTATTTTCTTTTACTAACAAGTATATTCCTTTTTCTTGGTACATGACAATATCAATCCTGTTAACTCATTTGCTAAATTATTAATATTATATAGAGTGTTTTCTAAAATTATTTTTCATCCGGTGTTCAGAATCTATATTAAAATCACTGACTAATATAGGTCGAATCATACACCTAGGTGTTTAGGTTGGGGTGCCAGGGAGGGGTAGGGGGGAGTGGGTATGGGGGGCCCTTTAGAACAAATCAAAATGAAACATCATTGCGGCATGTGAGCCCAAAAGTTGTTTAAAACATATAAACATGTGGGATGGAGAAATAGACTTTGGACCAACACCAATATTAGACTTATTAACTAACAATTAGTACTACATACAACTTAATTTGATTAGACACAAAATTTAAAAAAATATTCTAAAATTTTATGCTCTTAAATTAAAATTTTGTGATTTTATTCGTCGAATGTTAAAATTAAAAAACTTACTAAGAAAACATTTTGCAATTAGAAAGAATATTCGAAGGTTTCTTATATTCTTTTCCCTCAATGCATATGTTCGAGGAAGAATTAGTAATATTGTATTGATTGTAAAGATGTAATATATATTCGATCATGTATTTGACCCAACCATCCTTGTTTGTTTTGGGATGTAACTTTATTTCTTAACTAAGCTCAACAAATAAATGTCATGTTCGATCATGATTTTGATCCAAACCATTCTCGTTTGTTTTGGGCCTAGCCATAGATAACATATTGACAGGATATAGACGTTATCTACAACAAATTTAGCAAGGTTGTTGTATTCTAGAACACTCCACATGCAAGATCCCAAGAGCTATGAAGAATAATATTTTACTTTGATTAGAAGTTCCATCAATTATATTATTCACAATTTAACGATGTTCGACTAGATTCGAAAATTAAGAAAAAAATAATGAAGAATTGATCTAAAAAGCCGATGAATATATAATATATGTATAATTTATATATAATATGTGTATAATCATAGATATATAATCAATATATATTGATTATTAGAAAAAAAAAAACAATAAATTTATTCGACTATTTTTTTTATTCTTAATTTGTTCGACTATTTATGTGAAAGATCCCCCTCCCTCCCAAAATTAATTTGTGAAACATACCACATATAATTTATAATGTTGAGGTTAATTTACTCTATGACATGTTAGGTCATTTATATAAGTCGTTATTAAAAGTACTAAAGGGAAGGTTAATACAAATGCGTTTATAAATATACAAAAAAAAATATGTCAATTGTTCCGAACGAACAAAGAAGTGAAAGAGTATTATATAAATTGCAATTGATAGAATACAATATGTCAATTGTTTCTAATGAACACAAAAGTGAAAGAGTTTTATATAAAATGCAATTGATAGAATACAATATGTCAATTGTTTCGAATGAACAAAAAAATAAAAGAGTATTATATAAAATGCAACTGATAGAATACAAGATTTTCTAGCTACCTACTAAAAAAACATGATTTAGCAACATACACATATTTTGTAGCTAAATAATAAAATTCTTCGTTAATTTCACTTATTTTTATTAGCTACGAGAGAAATAACGACAGATCAGCGATAAAATTCATAGCTAATTCCAGTGTTTTGTAGTAGTGATATATATGCACTTTCTTAAATAATTTAAATTTTCAGATAAAATAATTACATACTTTAACATGATATCAAAGAAAATAGAGATTGTGAATAATTCCAACCTAATAGTAGGCCCTATTTTGTGAAGTCTCTATATGTCTATCCTATCAATTTATTGTTTGGCAGCTCTCGAAGCATGTTATCGATTAAAGTTGTGATCCCACCTTTGCCACATTTTTGCAATTTGATATCTAGCAATATTATGACCACACATTATCATCAAACCTAAAACTCTATATAATTGGTTGAATTTTCAATTTTATTGGTGGTCCACAAACTTTTATTTTTATTTTCTTCCAAATGTTTGGTTCATTTATATATGACTTGTTCAATAAGATCCTTTCTTCATTGGCAATTATTATTTTTGGTTTCCCATCCACGGTTAGATATTTATATTAGAATTCGATTAAATCTGGATTCACATTGATAAAGCGCTCTTTAACAAAGGCGACTTCGTATCCAAGAGGATTCAAACCCAAAATGTCTGATATAATTAATGATGAAAAAATACTCACCACTCCACCACCATCTTTGTTGGTCATTGGCAATTTAAGAGAGAATTCCTAGTGAATTACTTTATACAAATGAATTTTAGGTTTAGTTTAACAACAATATATTCAGTACAATAAGGTTTAGCTTATATTTTTCTTCTTTTTCAGTCTAGATATATTCCATCATAAAATAACTCTAGTCTTTTTAATTACTTTAATAAATTTTATTCACCGTGTATAATTATTATTTAATATAATTAGTGTATATATACATTATTCATTATATATTTATTATGCAATGAGTATATACCGACAACAATCGACTTCAAACATTTATGATTAAACAGGTGAAATTATTTTAGAAATCAAAAAGTGTTAATTTCAAAAAAAAAGAAAAGATGGTGGGGGTGGGGGGGGGGAGGGGAGGTGAGGGAGAGAAATAAAGGAGGAAAGCAGTAGTTTCGTGCTCCTTAGGTGATACTTACTTTTTTCATTTCTAGTTCTAGCCAGCCTTAGTGGATAGAGTTTTACCTGATGATATAAATAGTTTGAAAGGTGACATATATTTCATAAAATAAAATTCGTCAAGATGAACATAAATTTGCTCGACAACACGATTATAAAAAAAGAAGAAGCATAGAATTGAAATTCTCTTTAATCATCATAAGAATAGGAATAAGAAACTACTCCTCCCGCTCCAAAATGATATCACCTAAACAAATATCACATTCATTGAGAAATTAATAAATATATACAATATGTAATTTATTAAACTGTCATTATATAATAAATGTCTCTTGAAAATTGAATACTACAACAAAGATGGAGTATGGAGATCATATATTACTAATTTTTTTCTTAAATTTCTAAAATAGTACTTGTTTTCGGACAAAATATTATTTTTATCCAAAACACTTATTTTGAGACGAAAAAGTACAATTAAAGTCTATATGCAGTCCTCAACTTGTGTCTAAATTCCATAGGATTTCAGAGGTCATTTCTGTTAGATTCCATATCTTCTGAAAAGATTTTGCCATTTACTACGAACTATATGAATAATATGAGCCTTTATATCTTTTTTTCTATTTAACGAGTAATTAATTTTACACGCTGCAAAGGCTCTCTCTCTCTCTCTCTATATATATATATATATATATATGAAAGAAAAATCAGTTCTTACTGATTGGTTCTGAAATTTTAAAATCAAATAGCATATATATTATGAAATATAAACTATGATGGAAGGGTCTTATGACTCATGTACAAAAGTCTAGTAATATTATTATCCAAGCTTAACTTCATCTTTACCTAAATAGCCAATCGAATTTATGTTTATTTTTAAAAATTGGACTATAAAAATTAGGGAAAATGATGCAGTTAAGCAAATTTATACTACTTAATTAGTCATCAAAGCAATAGTTTGCTAAAATTACAACACGCAACTAACATTAACCATTAATTATGTGGGCTGACTTCGAGTTTGTATAATTAGTCACGTTTGTATAATTCACCACATTTGTATAATTCGCAACTAACAATTCTTCGTTTGATTTGTATTTGTATACGATGGTTTGTATTTGTATATGACGGTGATTTCCTTTGATTTTTCAATTTTATCACCATATACATTCAATATTTTTTTGTATAACTTTTTAAAGTTTGTATAAACGTATAGTTTTTGGATTTTGTATAATATAATATATAATGTAATTTGTATAATATAATTTATATAACTATTTAAAGTTCATATGTTTATGTTTGTATCAATTCGTTAATTCAAGTTTAGCATATTTGTGTAATTTCAGACTTTGTATTACTCAATTATACAAACACATGTGAATTATACAAACGTACCCGCAAATCATACAAACAAGATGCGAATTATATAAATTATTGCCCTCTCTCTCTTGCCTCTCTCCTCCCTCTCCCAGTCTTGCTCGCCTCTCTTCTCCCTCTCTCAATCTCGCTCGCCTCTCTCCCCCTCTCCCAATCTCGCTCGCCAGATAAACAAATATATATGCATACTAGTTACATATATACAATTATCTAACCGATATATATATATGCAATTCATCTCTCTCCCACTGTCTGCCCTCTCTCGCTCACCTCTCTCTCCCAATCTTGCTCGCCACTCTCCTCCTTATAACATGTAGCTACGAATCGTAATTAGCAAACTATAGCTATGGAGCGTAATTAAGCTATTTTTGAGTGGCTATATTCGAAAGTTCCCCTAGAAATTATTACACGACTACATTTATATTAGTATAACTTACATAAATCCCATAGTGTAAAGAGTAAATTACATCTTATCCCTACTTTTTTTCTAATTACAATAATCCCTTAAAATTTGTACCTTCCGGATACATAAGTCACCATCCGGATACATTAATTCTAATACAAGAAAAATCTTTCTGTTGCACTAAAAAAGGAATAAAATCTGAATATTAATTAAATCCCATAAATTACGCTTATGTTTCTTCTTACGCTTATGTTTCTTCTTACTCTCAATCATACAGAGGCAAATCCTAATAGAACGAAGAAATTCAAAATTTCAAATTGCTCCTCCCGTTCAACGAAGAAACCTTTCAGATTTGATTCAAAAACTTTTGTCGAAATTTTGGGTAGCGAGGTGAGTTATGAAGGATACAAAAGTGATGAAATTGTTGTTGGACAAACAATATCCTTTTGAACCTTCAAGTTCATCGAAGATCCTTTCAATTTTGATTCAAGATTATCAAAAATTTTGAGATTCAAGATTCTTTCTTCTCCAAGTTCAGCGAAGATCCTTTCTATTTTGATTCAAAATTATTGAAAATTTTGAGATTTAAAATTTTTCTCTTAGTTTATTGAAGATCCTTTCAATTTTGAATCAAAATTGTCGAAAAAATTGAGAAGATACATCATGAATATCTTTGCTACTTAGATTTTACTATTTATGTATCTTGTTTAAATTGATAATTATTGTATTTATACTAGATACATTAAATAAATAATTATTGTCCATAAGATGTTAGATTTGAGATCGATACATTACTGTGTGGTAGTTGCTATGTAATTGATACATTTAGTATAAATTCAAATTTACGTATCATATCTAAAAAATTAGTGCATGATACATTACTATTTATGTATATCGTTTAAATTGATAAATATTGTATTTATACTAGATACATTAAATAATTAATTGTTGTCCATAAGATGTTAGATTTGAGATCGATACATTACCGTGTGGCAGTTGCTATGTAATTGATACATTTAGTATAAATTCGAATTTATGTATCATAGCTAAAAAATTAGTGCATGACACATTACTATTTATGTATCTCGTTTAAATTGATAAGTATTTTATTGTTTGTCTGGAAAAATATTTATAACTTATATAATGTATCATTTTATAGTTGATATAATGTATATGATACAATAAGGTTGTGAAAGAAGGATGTATGTAAGCTGGAATTAAGTGTATCTATAAATGTATCACAATAAATAAGAATTAAGTTATTAATTAGATATATGAACAAACACAATCCATTAAAGAAATTTGATTATTGAAAACACCAGAAAAAAGAGGAAAATATTAGACTGTATGAAATTTTGGTGAAATTGAAACTAATATTATTATGAGAAAATTAAAAGATTAAATAATAATACAAGAATCCTAATTAGTTTCAATGAATGATTAGTTGTTAGAGTCCATAACCAACTCAAATTATGAAAAATTTACAAATATTATATTCTCTTTTTTAATCAAACACCCGAGGTGAGTTTTATTAACCAAAAATAAAGAAATCAAATACAAATACCAAACCCAACAGTGATTTGGAAACAATAGAAAAACAAAACAACTACTAAACTAAAAAAAGAAAAAGAAGGAAAAAGACAAAATAAAAAGAAAAGATGACAGAAAAGGCAAAAACTTGTACAAATATTATATTAATTATTAACAAATAATAACAACTACTACTACTTCTTTTTTTTCCTAATTTACGTTTTAGTGTAAAAAAATTGAAGTTCACATAGTTTATTTTATTATAAATTTGGAGTATTTTAAAAAATAGGTAAAAGACTCATAAATATTCTTTTTAAACTTTTTTGTCTAAAAATATCTTTAACCTACGGAAAAGAAACTGATTTTGAATTTCAAATGTGAATGAGAAAATAACTACCAAGATGCCGTGACTAAAAATAAGGAGAGATTTGTGAAGTGAAATAAGGAAGAGATAAATGTTGGTTTTGGGAGTTATAATTTATGTATCCAACTTTTGGGGTTTGGAAGTAAAATAAGGGATTCTGGAAAATTTTAGAACTGGTAGGGAATAATGGAAATTATGAAAAAAAAAGATGTGTATATAGGTAATTTATCCTTTATATTAGACATTCATTGTCCATTTTTAGTATAAGAATGCCCATTGAACAGCTATTTAGATTGTAATTCTTCTAACTTAACTTCTATACGTGACAATTTAAAAGGTTTTAGCGTTATCAAGTTATTTAACAGATGTAAAATTTATTTTTTTTAAATTGCCTCCGTTAGGGGCCATTGTATGGTTCTCATCAAATGGCACGATTAGATGAAAAAAAATTGCCTCCTTTAGTTTTGCTTTTGAGATTTGATTTGATTAATCTTTGAGGTAAAATTGTATTAGATCAATTCTATATATTACGACTAAAATTTGGATATATTCAATAATCATATTAAAGACATGACCTTAAATAAGAGGGTATGAGAAGTCGTGAATAAGAATAAAAGCTAAGATTAGTAGCTAGTTGAGCGTTGTTTTAGTACTAGCAATTCATATTTTTGACCTGGTGGTATATAGACCATCGTGTTTGTCATAGTATTAGCCTATTCATGTCGGTTTTTACTTATTGTATCAAATATCATAAGTGGCTTATTATATTTAGGTGATTGCATCCTATTGTTGTTATGTTACGGTTCCTTGCATATATGCTCTACACTGCTTTGATTTGTCCACTACTGTTTTTTTAATTACTGTTTTGATTTGTTTGAACTGAGGGTCTTTCAGAGACAACCTTTCTGCCTTTGGTAGGTAGTGTCATATGTAGTGGTAAGACCTACGTACACTCTATCCTCCTCATACCCTCACTTTGTGGAATTTCACTGGATATGTTGTTGTTGTAATAACCATATCAGAAGTACTACAAGTTGTATCTTTTCTCAAGTCAATTCAATTTAAGAAATACATTTTAAAATATTGATCAAAGTTCACACAGTCTGACTCTCGAGAAGCAAAACGTGATAACTAATTTGAGACATAAGGTGTAACAATTTACCCAAAAAAATAAATTCAATTAGCCAACTTCAATTGATGGAAAGTAGAACACTATGGATCCTATAATGCTTGCTAGAATGGAGGCAATATAATCTTGTTTTGTCCTAGTCAATTGGGACTTGGTCTTTTTTCCCTAACCATCATTTTTCAACTACCTTTTAATCTAGGCTCCAATTTCTGGCCCTATTCTCTTTGAACACTTAAAAAAAGAAACTAAAATGATTTGTTATCCAAAATATTTGTAAAATAATTTTGTATAAAATAATTTTGATTTGTTTTTGTTCTTCATGAATGTATAGTGTCCATAACAAAAATCAAGAAAAAAATGAAGGTAGAAACACTTACTCTTGTGTTAGTTAATTTAGCAGGTATTATGGAAAAAGCAGATGAGTCATTGTTACCAGGAGTCTATAAAGAAGTTGGAGATGCACTCCATACGGACCCAACCGGTTTAGGTTCACTCACGCTCTTCCGGTCCATGGTCCAGTCCGCGTGTTATCCTATCGCGGCTTATCTAGCTGCACGCCACAATCGGGCTCATGTTATTGCCTATGGTGCATTTCTATGGGCTGCAGCTACATTTCTCGTCGCTTTCTCCACCACCTTCTTTCAAGTAGAGTGCTACTATCTCATGTTTTAGTTTATATGGCACACTTGTTCTGTTTTGGAAACTAGACGTTACAAAAAAGTTTGATCTTGTTCTATTTTTGATAATTTGAATTCGTTAAACTATTCACACGTGGCTTTGATACGATGTTTGCTCTCTTTAACACCTTAAGCTTTTGTATCCAATCAAAAAACATCACGTAAAATGAAACGGATAGAGTAGAAGTTATTGTACTTGTGAAAGTTGAAATGTCTAAATTGTAGTGAAACAGAGAAAGTGATTTAATTGATTATGTGTTTGGCACTTATACTTGTATGCATTGATAGAGCTAGGGGCGCGAGGGGGTTCAAAACTCCCTTCGTATTAAAGTTACACTGTATATATAAGGTCAAAGTTAATTTACGTATATATAATAGATGTTGAAATTCCTTTACTTCTTTATATTTGAATTTCCTTAATGAAAATTCTGGCTCTGCTACTACTGAGTGTATACATATAGTTGTAGGTAAATTAAGCAATTCATGACATCCTTTTTTTGTTGGTAAGTTGGCAGTGTCAAGAGCTTTGAATGGGATTGGATTAGCCATAGTTTCACCTGCTATTCAATCACTAGTAGCTGACTCTTGTGATGAAAATAACCGCGGAATGGCATTCGGATGGCTGCAATTCACTAGCAACATTGGTTCACTTGTTGGTGGTTATGTTTCCTTATTGATTGCTCCTATAACATTCATGAGAATTCCTGGCTGGAGACTTTCATTTCATCTTGTTGGTTTGATTAGTGTGGTTGTTGGCATTCTAGTTCGTTTATTCGCGACTGATCCTCATTTCCCAGATGATAATCTAAGATCTAGTAGTAAAGTTCATGGAAGTTCCTATTCCTTTATATCAGAAGTTCAAGGTCTACTTGAAGAAGCAAAATCAGTCGTAAAGATACCGTCTTTTCAGATTATTGTAGCTCAAGGTGTTATGGGATCTTTCCCTTGGTCAGCTTTGTCATTTGCTCCAATGTGGTTAGAACTTACTGGATTTACTCATGTGGAGACTGCTATTCTTCTTAGTTTGTTTGTGGTTGGTGATTCCATTGGGAGTTTGTTTGGAGGAAGAATGGGAGACGTTTTATCGCGGAGTTTACCTAATAGTGGAAGGATAATTTTGGCACAAATAAGCTCAGGAACAGCTATTCCACTTGCAGCAATTCTTCTGCTTGCTTTGCCTGATGATCCTTCATCAATTTTCATGCATGGTTTGGTCTTGTTTGTGTCTGGATTTTTCATATCTTGGACTGCACCAGCTACAAACAAGTAAATGATCATTAACTTTACTCTGTCTTTTTAAGTATTCATTAACTTTACAAGTTAGTGTAACATCGTCAAAATTTGACATAATACATAAAACAGACACTCAAACTCGGCCTCAGCAGACAAGTAAGCACTCCAACTTACTAAATGATCATTCAGACATCTACAAAAATTTATGTGATACGTCAACGCCAGGTGTCCACGAGATAGAATGGGGTTGGGTTGGAGTGTTTAGTTGTCAGTTGAGGTATTTAGATGTGCATTGTCAAAGTTCGAGTGGTTATTGAGACCAAGTTTGAGTGTCCATTTATGTATTATGCCTAAAAAGTAAAAGAAATACTACTTGTTTGTCCACTTGTTGCATTTATGATGAAAAAACTGCAGAGGGTACTAAAAGAGACACCAACAGTCCAATTTTTGCAGAGATAGTACACGAGAAGGCGCGAACAAGTGTCTATGCTCTGGACAGATCTTTTGAATCCGTATTATCATCATTTGCTCCTCCTGTTGTTGGTCTACTGGCTCAGGATGTTTATGGTTATATGCCAGTAACTCAAGGTGCTGATAGTATTTCTACAGACAGAGAAAATGCTACGTCATTGGCGAAGGCGTTGTTCACTGCAATAGGAACTCCAATGGCACTATGTTGTGTTATTTACTCTTTTCTTTATTGCACCTATCCAAGGGATAAGGAGAAGGCTCAAATGGAAGCTCTGATCGAATCCGAGATGCAACTCTTAAGCTTGGATCCTTCATCTCTTACCGGACAATATTCACTAGTCAAGTCATCCGAAAACCAAGAGAGTTACAACGATGAAAAAATCGTAGAGGAAATGGACTACAATGAGGATGAACTTGATTTTGAGGATGGTGATGACAAGACATTAATCTACCGTCGTCCAACGAGTTCCAAATTTGCTGAATAGGAGGTACTTAAGTGAGTAACAGACACACATAAGCTGACGTTAATAGCAGGTCTAATTCCGCGACAATAGAACATAGACTAGAATGATATTTCAATTAACATATGGACAACCAGAATGCAGGACAAAGCACACAATACAGATTGATATAGTTAATGGAGTGACATAAGTTTTTTTTTATTTTTTGCATAACAAGAATTATCACATTGTAACAAATATACAAATATATTATAGGGAAAAGGGTCAAATATGCCCCTAAACTATTCGAAAAGGACTAGATATACCCCGTTTAAAGTTTGGCTCACTCGTGCCCTCGCCGTCCAACTTTTCGTCTAGATATGCCCTTATGGGCGTTAAATGCCAAATGGAATTGCCACGTCATTTTTACATTACCATGTGACATTTATATTAAAGGGAAAAAGGTCAAATATACCCCTAAACTATTCGAAAAAGTCTAGATATACCTCCCTTTTAAATAAACTACCTGACCCGTTTTCAACAAAAATTTTTTGGTAAATCCCGAAAATGAGTAATTGACTAATAAAAACTAGGAAAAATATGGAGAAAAAAAATTAACGCCAAAAATTCGCAAATAAATATAGTAACCTTAAATTCAACAATTTCAACAAATTCAACAAAAATATAAAAAATATAACCTAAAAATTCAGCATAAAGTCATTTTCATATTTTTCATATTTTTTATTAATCAATTACTCATTTTCGTGATGTATCGAAAAAAAAATAAAAAATAAAAAAAATTGTTGAAATTGTTGAATTTAAGGTTACTATATTTATTTGAGTGTCGATGAAATTCAATCTAGGACCATAACTTCAATTTTAACTTTAAAAATTTCAAATAAAATGATTTCCTTTTTAATTTTCATGATCAAACGGCTGTTCAAATTGTGATACAAAATAATAGAATGGAAAAAGTTAAGGGGAGCTTTTTAAAGTTACACATTTTACATCCAAGTAGAGAGGCGTAACTTGACATTTAGAGAGCGCTTTACCTCTTAATATGAAATTTTTCAGTGCGAATTCAAATTTAGTTGACTCTAATATGAGTACCAAGCACCAAATGAGAAACCAAAAAAGAAAAGTACGTGGGGACCCACCTGCAGCTGACACGTGCCTATCCAACCTGTGCACATGCTCACCAAAGTTATTTCCTACAACTACTGCAGATCGGCTTACTTTAGTCAGAAAATTTAATGCAATCCACTAATTATAAGGACATATTTAGGATCAAATTAAAACAGACAGCAAATCTACGTTAGTCTACTAACAGTAAAGACATATTTAGGATCAAATTAAAATATGGAGGAAAAATTTATTCGATTTCTCATAGTTTAGGTCAATCAATTAACGATAAGGATATAATTGAGATTAAATTCATATAAAAAATAATTTCAACTCGTTCTTATTGCTGTCTTAAAAACATATTTTTATTTACTCAAGTATATTTTCAACGAACATGTCAAAGACTGGACTGTTGAAACATGTACAGCTAAAAAGGTTTTGTCCTGTAGTCTTAAATCAATAATACTGTTATTTAATGTGATAATTAATTAACACCCCGTGCTTTCCTCGTAGTCTCTTTTTTTTGTCTATAAGAAAGACTTTAATTTCCAAAAATTTAATCCATGCTCTACAAAAAAAAAAAAAAAAAACAATGCTTCCCCTTCTACTGTTGATGCTTTTGTCACATTCGCGGTGGGTAGCCACCGCGAATGTAACCAATGGTTGTAATTCAATCGCAAAGAACATTTTCATTTTATCTGGACAAAGCAACATGTCAGGGCGTGGTGGAGTCTTTAATCAGACCAGCTCATCAGGTATGGTTAATTTGACTTGGGATGGTATTGTTCCGCCTGAATGTCAGCCCAATCCATCAGTCCTCCAACTCAACGGAGGACTTACATGGGTTGAGGCTCACGAGCCCTTGCACAAAGACATAGATGTGAATAAAACTTGTGGGGTTGGGCCGGGTATGTCATTTGCTAATGAACTCAAAATGGATGACCCGGATATTGGAGTGATTGGATTGGTCCCCTGCGCGATAGGAGGGACAAATATTACTCAATGGGTGCGCGGTGGATGGCTTTATAACGAAATGATAAGGAGGACTAAGGTCGCGTTACAAGGTGGAGGGACGATAAGAGGGATGTTGTGGTACCAAGGGGAGAGTGATGCAATTGATCTTGACGATGCTAAATTGTATAAAGGTAGATTGAAGAAATTCTTTAAAGATGTTCGTAAGGATTTGGAGCTACCTACACTCCCTATTGTTCAGGTAATAGAAATAATCTTAACTAAGTTATGCTATATATTCTGTCTGTTTCAATTTAAATGTCTTACTCTTCTTTTAATTTGTTTAAAAAGATTGTTTCGTTTTTAGTATTTAGTAGGCTTTTAATTCCACTATTCTTGTTTTGCCCTTAACGGCACCTCCTTAGATATGACATAATGAAAGACCAATATAAAAGGATGTATATTTTGTATATAAATATCCGCGATTAGGGGTGTTCATGGTTTGGATAAAAACCGATCCAAATCGAAAAATCGATAAAATAAAACCGATTTTATTTTGGTTTTAGATTTTTGAAATCGATAGTATTTGGTTTGGTTATGGTTTTATTCGAAAAACCGAAGAAATAACCGAACCGATGAATTATACACATATATTTTATTAATATACATACTTAATATATTATTTTTATAAACAATTTTAAAGATCTTATACATATTTGCATTAAAATTTCTTTATAATTTACTTATTGAAAGCAAAAATGCCCAAGATGAAACATTTATTATATGAGTGTCTATGACAATTCTTTGTGGGACTGAAAATGTTATTGTCTCTTCCTTCTAGACAAATATAGTGAATTTTAAAACTTTATTGATAGTAAATTTAGTGATCGAAAGTTCAGTAATTTAAGTCATTCTAACTATTTTTCGTTTTGAATGAATTGTTGTCATTTTTTTCACATTTTGAATGAATTGTTTCTTTTATTTTTGTAATGGTTAATAACCGAATAACCGAACCAAACCAAACCAAAACCGATAACCACCAAATCGATAAATGTATATTATATTTGGTTTGGTTTGGTTTTGATAATTTTAAAACCGATTAAGTTGGTTTGGTTTTGGTTTTGACCAATAACCGATCCAAACCGACCCGTGAACACCCCTATCCGCGATTATATAATTCAAAAGTCTTTTATATATTGTTAGTTAGCGTTTGACTATAGATTTTGAATCAAATTTTGAAAAATTACCTTAAATATATGTTTGACCATGAAACTTGATCAGATTTCAAAAATCTAGTATTCAAATATTTTCATCTAATTTTTTGGAGAAATTTCACTTTCTTTCACAAAAAAATAATTTTTTTCAAAGTAAAATGTATGTCCAGATATAATTTCAAGTTCAAAAACTCACAACTACAGAAACTCGAATCTTTAAGTTTCAACTTCAAAATCTATAGCCAAACAGAAGAAAACGTCATGCACAATCAAACTATAAAGACTTTGAGTAATTGTGTTGGTTATTGTGGGTGTAGGTGGCATTGGCAACAGCACCAGGGCCATATATGGAAGTGATTAGAAAAGCTCAATTGGGAATTAATCTTCCAAATGTGAGATGTGTAGATGCTAAAGGGCTTCCAATTGGGCCAGATTTGTTGCATCTTACAACTCCAGCACAAGTCCAACTTGGGAAGATACTGGCTAATGCCTTCCTTCAAACTCAGAGGGTGTTTCTCCCCTCTTCAAATTCAAACTAGTAATTTATGTGCCCAAAAGATCACTACTCCCCTCCATTTCAATTTGCTTGTCTGGTTCTAATTTGATACGGAGTTTTAAGAAGTACAAATGACTTTTGAATTAATCTTATGATCTTAAATTCAAGATATGTGGAATGTATCAAAATATCATTTAATCTTATGGTTTTTAAACATATCATGTCGAAAGTTTGAAAATAAAGAGTAAAAAATATAAGACTACTAAATTCAAATAGATAGAGTATTAAGTTTTGTGTTTAGATTTTCTTATTATTATTAGGTCATTTAGCCGTAACCAAGCTAATTACTTTACTTTTCAGTTTTCACAATCCAAAATTACACTTATTATAAAGAGTTTCATATATATATAAAATATAGTATTTCTTCCATCTCAAAATAAGTATCGCTTTCCTCTTTTTGGGAGTCGATTATACTAATCTCTAAAGATAATTGGATTAGAATCATGTAATATTTTAGAATCAAAATCTGAATGAAAAAAAATATATATACATCCTACGATAAGTTACAATTTTTCTCATGTCAATATTATAAAAGATTATACATTTTTAAATATTAATTAAAATTCCATAATTTGAATCTCGAAAAAAAAAATAACAACATATAATTTGAGACGGAGGGAGTAAAAGTTACTTTATATATTTAGTTCATCATTTTATGCATTTACATTGTATATTGATGTTATATTGGATTTTAATTTGGCAGGAAAATGCTAATTAATCATGCCTGAGGTTGAAGGCTCATATGCTTTAATTTCTCGGTATTGAAGAAAAGGAAAAAGTTGTGTATGTTAGAACTTAGAAGTTTATTTAAAGGTAAAAAAAATATAAAAAAATTAGATTTTTGCTGGTGTTATTATTTCTATGTCATTTATACTACAAATTTTAATTCCCTAAATTGATTCCACATTATATGAGTCTTCTTATGATAAATAGTTGAATTCACCAGAAGTTGAAGTGTCACTTATTTTTGTCTTAATCTAAATTAATTGGACTATAAATTTGAGATATCTATGATTAAACAAAAAATAATAATACAAATATTAATTAAATATGTCGAAAATTACTTATTATATATACATAAAGGGACAATTCCTCTCTTTTGTTTTTATTTGCAGTCTGACTCTTAATCTAAAGATTCTAAAATCAAACACACACCCAACAAAAAAAAGAAAAAAAAACTACCAAATATAGGTGCATTAATGTGAATTTATTGAGTGGATATAAACATCCACCACTTGTATACACCAAATCCATATAAAATTGTGAAGATAGCCATTCTGACTGGATAAAATCTAAACCTACAAATAAAAACAAGTAAAATAAATTCAGCACATGTCAAAAGCCACAAATAAAACAATTGTACATAATCATTTGTTGATTCACTTCCCTCGAAAATCAAATTTTAGAATATATTGTATTATTACAAAGTATTTTATAATTTTTTAAAGGAGTTAATAATATTCAATAACTAATGTGCAATACGTTATTTGATGACAAATCATCAACTTAGAGTCCTTGATTGTAAGGAGTGAATTTTCCGTTCTTACAATTGAAACAATACAAACTAACATTTAGTGTGAACTAAAAAAAACTAATACTTCAACACACTAAAGTTAAGATCCAAAAATTTGAACTGAAATTTTTTTACTCAAAAGAATGATATCCTGGAGTGGGAAGAAAGTATAAATATCCGTCAATTTTACATATAAATAGCAAAACATTTCAAGTTGGAATATAATAACAAAACCACGCAGGTGACCTAATATCAAAGGGAAAGATAACGAAAAGGTGAAAAAAATAAACGGAAGGAATTGAAAATTCCCACCACCAATGTTGTCCGATCATTTCCACAAGTTATATCCACTTATAATTACATGTTTAACAAAGTTAGATTAGATCTAATAGCTAATAATGTCATCTTTTCTAAGCTACTAATTAACTAGCATAATCACTTAACTTCAATTTTTTAAGCATATATATTAAATTATCTAATTAGAGTAAAAGTCATTTACACCTTTTAGTGGATAAAATGTAAACTCTAATTATTTGACAATTCATTTCATGTATTCACAACAAATTATTTTTCCTAGTTGATTGCCAAAGCACAATACTATAATTTGCTTGCGAGTACAATATTCTTAGCCGTTTATTAGCAAAGAAGAAAAGAGTTTTTAAGTTATAAGCACTAATAATACTTCACAACCTAAATATTCATTGACATATACAATAAATACTATTGTTAACTATCATAAGTCAGTTCGATATAACAACATATTATAATCCGATAATTTATTTATATCATGAACGTATATAACTTAAATTCAAAACGAAGATTTTCAATCACCTGACCGATCTGCAAGACTCAGCGGTGAACTCATCCACTTTGAAAGGAGTGCCCCAATGCGAGACACTTTGATCAAAGGACTCCCAATCAGGTAAAAACACACCAAGGATCCCTAAAATACCAATAAAGTAAGTGACTATCATTTTGTTTAAAGATTGAGTGTACAAACCTATAAATACTATAACTACAGCCAAACAGGCCATTGATATTTGGAAATTCTTTTCAACGTTTTTCATTAGACCTCTAATATGACACGTTTCCTCACAATTATATAATCAACGAGATCAGTAAGCTATTAAGTTGCTAATATTGCCCTAATTATGTGAGGAAAATTGGAAAACAAAAGAGGGAAGAAGAAGGTAGAAGGTGTAGCCTTTACAATGAGAGATAAATCCAAAAAACATATATTTTAATTTTCCATTATAGCCAAACAAGGAGTTAGTTGGGACTTGGACTGCATTTATTTTTGTGATATAAGAGAAGGACCATATAATCAATAAGGCTGGCCTCTTGAGTCTTGAGAAATGAAAAATAAATGATTGGGTTGACCGTTTACCTATTTTTTTTAATTTTTATTTAGTAATCATATCCTTAATTAACGAAAAACTATTTAATTACATAAATATTTTTATAATTTTTATTAGTAAATATTTTTATTGTTTGAAATAATTATGCATTGTTTCACTAATTAATAATTTTATATCAAATTTTAAGTCAAATACATCTACATACATATATTTCTGCTACTAAATACACTAAAATAGGGAGAGAAGCGAGAAAGATAATCTATATATGTATCTCAGATATATGTGAATCACGCTAGATAAATGTATATAAAATACCATATACATAGTGAAATACAGATACATAGGAAGAAGCGGGAGAGAGGTACATGCGAATCCACTTGGATACGATGTATCTGGAACAAATTATACCTATTTTTGATCTCACATAGCTGAGATACATAGAACTGAACACACCATATACATATATCTAAAGTCTAATTTCTGGTAAGATTCGTGATATTGAAAACTCCCAGAAAAGAAAGTAATTTACTTCTAAACGTGATTTGCAAGTATATGAGGTATTACATACATTCAAGATACATTCTGAAATATAAATACATAAGGAGAAGTGAGTAGACACATACAAATTCACTTGGAGACAGTATGTCTAGAACAAATTATACTTTATTTTGACATCATACATCTTGACAAGTCATATATATTTATTTAAAATTCAAATTCTAATAAGGTTCATAATATTAAAAGCTTGCATTTTAAAAAAAAATTTACTCCTAAATTTATGTTATTTTACTCTTAGTAATTGGGAGTAAAATGGACTTAATAAATGTGGGTATTTGTTTGAACCAAACCGTCATAAGTTGTGTAGTATTTTCTCTTTTACACACTTCGACATGAGTAAAATAATCTTACAAACTTCGAGATGAGGAAAATATCAGAATCATTTAATTTGTTGATTTACTTCACTAGAATTTACGTTGTATAATCTGAGGGAAGTGCTAAATGGCTAGAAAATTTAATCAGAATTTGGTCAGAAAATTAAAAATACTATAATATTATTTTTATTTAAAAATAAATTTATCTTTTTTTTCCATTTTTTAGTTAAAAGGTATTAAAATTAAAAGAGTAAAAATGATTAAAAAGGTAAAATAACATAGATAAAATATCATTCTGATCAAATTTTCTGGCCAAAAAGATTTTTCCATAATTGCACGGATTCAATAATTTTTATTACAATTTTATGTATATGTTAAATAAATTTATTTACTAATATACATCAATTATTATTTTAGATCTCAATAATTTAAATTAAAAAAAAAAACTTAAATTCATAAACTTTAAAATTCCACTCTACCTCTATACATAAAATATATATAATTTTTTGAAGAAATTTATAGCATTTATCTACTAATATGTACTGTTATCTAGTATCACCAACCAACATAAGAGACCTTGAATATGAGGAGTGGAGAACCTACTTCAATTAACGCTCACTCTTTATTTTTTTACATATATATATGTTGTACTAGTTTACTATAATTACATATTAAGAAAAAATGAGTTAATTCAATACTCTCTTTGTTTTAATCTGTTTGATTATTTTTCTTTATAGCTTGTTTAAAAAGGCATGATTCATTCCTTTTAATTTATTTTTTTAATTTTAACTTCCACGTGACATGTTTAAAATTATAAAACTAAATAACATTTTGATGCATTTGACATATCTTTAATTTAAAATTACAAAAAAAATTAGAAATCTTCTTTATTTTCTTATATTTTGTGCCAAATCAAAATTGACAAATGACAAACAACTTTAAAGAGATGAACTTTTATATATATAAATATATATAAGTCTAAAATTTCCCAACGCCTTCACTCATTGTTCATCCCATCATTACAGTATTTCAATTAATTATTTATGGTGGATTGTAGTTGTTAAGATTTGGTACCATTTATATTTAAAAGATATTCCAAATCAATTGTGAGTATGACGTATATGGTAGCATAACACTAACACTTATTTTGATCAAGTCATAGTGTTATTAGGACCGAAATAAGCAAGTGTCATGCGGAAGCTAGCAAAACAAACTTCAAAAGACCATGAGTAAGAAGATAAGTGAGAAATATACCAAAAGACACAAAGATTTAACGTGGTTCGGTTAATCGACCTACGTCCACATGAGATGAGCAATCCACTTTATAAATATGAGAGCATAAAATATAGAGAGAAATAACCTCAACCAATTCACTCGGAATACAATGAGGTTCACAAATTCTTCCCCATAACCAAAACTCTCAAAACTCTAGGACTACATTGTAAATGATGAAGTTAGAAGGAACAAACCTTTATTTATAGAGTCCTAAACCTTTTCCTACAAAAAAATGACTAGTTAAATTTTAAACCTTTGCCTAAAAGGAAATCCTATTTATGGTAAGAAACTCAGGGCAATTAATACTCAACAAGTGTCTGGATGAAACTTTCGTTAAGTTAAAGATGTTCGGGAATACATACAATCCTGTATAAGTAGGAGTGTCTATTTTTTCTATTTGGCTTATAAAAAGCAACATCTACTCGACTCACTTTATACATGTAACAACAACAATAATATACTCAGTATAATTTCACAAGGGAACTCTAAAAACGATAAAATGTATACAACCTTAGTCCTCCACAATGCTTTTCTTTTATTCAGACTTGAAATCGGCAATGTAAAAGTCGATCTTTAAAACCATAATTTTTTTTCAAGGCACTATAGAAAGCTTGATGGGAGTAATTGGCCTTGTTTTCTACCTAGGATAAGAAACAAAATATAAAATGAAATTAAAAATAAAAAAAAAAATTGTGGCTGCAATTTGGCCATCAGTTTCTTCCAACTCACACTAGTTTAACCAATCACTTTCATAGGGGTTACCCAAGTGGGAGAATTAAGTTGTGTTAGACAGCTATCTTACTAAATTCATCCTTCAAAAAGTTCAATTTTTTCTGTTTGTTGTTGAACCATTAATCTTATTGAAGAAAATATATTTTAAATTATTTAATTATACTGAGCCTCAATATGTGCTCAGATCTTTGTTTGTTTTGATACCATATTGGATTGTCGGGGTGGATCGGACCTAGAGTATAGCTTACAAGTTACAAGTTCGTTCGAATTCAATAGTTTTGGTCCAAACCCTTTGTTTGTCTAATTGTCTTAATAAATTATTGAATATATACAAATTATTATTTTAGAGCCTATTAACTTAAAAGAAAAAACTAGATTTCGAGCCAATAAGCTTCAAATCCTGATCGACTCCACCCTATTGGAGTGTTTTTTGTCGGCATAATACAGAAAAAAAAAAAACACTCCAATTTTGAGCATGCACATCTAGACACCTCAACTCGTCTCCACTTTGATAGTTGATCATCTAGACACCTCCAAATTTATGTGTCACATCAGCATCAAGTATCCACAAGACACTGTGAGGATGAGTTGGAGTGTTCAGTTGTTAGTCGAGACAAAGTTGAGGCGTCTAGATGTTCATTGTCAAAGTTAGAGTGCTTACTTACCATCCGAGGCTAAATTTGAGTGTTTGCTTATGTCTTATTCCCTTCTTTGTAACATCCTATTCATTAGTGAAAGTTACATGTATAGCAATAAAGGGATAAGACTAATCCTAGTTCACTGCTGTCCAAGAAAGACACATTAGCATGGTGGTGTTAAGATAGGTGACACATTGTTGGTAACATTTTGAGGTTCTTGAGGAAAAAAAAAAGATGTCAGGTGGTGGTTGTAGTATAGTATGGTTTAGGAGGGATCTGAGGCTGGAAGATAATCCAGCACTGGCTGCTGGAGTGAGAGCAGGATCAGTGATTGCTGTGTTTATATGGGCACCAGAAGAAGAAGGATACTATTGTCCTGGAAGAGTGTCAAGATGGTGGATTAAGAAAAGTTTGGCTCATCTTGATTCATCTTTGAAGAAACTTGGCACTTCACTCATTACAAAGAGATCTAATGATAGTGTTTCTTCTCTTCTTCAACTTGTGAAATCTACCGGTGCAACTCGGGTTTTTTTCAATCATTTATATGGTTAGTTATGCTTTTTTTATATTAGTACATGCTCCTATTTGTTGGTTTTTTGTTCATGTAGTTTCTTGTCCTTCGATTTTGTTGCTTATCGTATTATTTTGTTGTAGTTACTACTCAGTATGGTTTGTTATGTTTCACTTCTTAGTAGTAGTTTGGTGTTGAGCGTTTCTCATTACTTTATATTATGTTTCACTTCCTCTGTAATTGATGTAGTATATAAGTTATATTTTCCCTGTTTTTGGTTGCTCGTATGCTGGTGGTTGTTGGATATGTGCGAACAAAGTCCCACATGAAAAGTAGAAGAGATCAAAGAAGCTACTTAATGTGTGAGACAATCTTAATGGTGTTAGGCCTTTTGGGGAAAATCGTACAGGCTTGTCTTAGAACGGACAATAAGCACATCATTTTTCGTGTGTTTTTGTATAATTTGTAATTTAACAAAGAGGGGTATCCTGAAATACTTGATCATATATGCTTGTGAATGTGGATTTGTTATATTAGAATGTTTATAATCAAAGTATTGTCTTCCATAACACTTGCATTTATTGTCTTTTGCTTTAGATCCGATATCACTTGTAAGGGATAATCGCGCAAAGGAAACCTTATCAGCTGAAGGTGTATCTGTGTGTTCTTTCAATGCTGATTTGCTATATGAACCATGGGAAGTTATCGATGATGAAGGCCGTCCATTCAGCACATTTTCTGATTTTTGGGAAAAATGTCTTACCATGCCTTATGATCCTGAAGCTCCACTTCTTCCACCTAAAAGGATAATATCTGGTTTGTTCTCATCTGCGCGTCTTGTATATTATTCGTGATCATGTTATATGCACATTCACCATTTTGTTCCACTGATGTAGCTAAGAATCAGATAGAACCTACTGCAATTTTTCCCTTTTTAGTTTGACTGAGTACTCTACTGTTTATTTCGGGGAATTTTCAGGTGATGCATCAAGATGCCCTTCAGATAACTTTGTGTTTGAGAGTGAATTAGAGAAAGGAAGCAATGCACTTCTTGCTCGAGCATGGTCTCCTGGTTGGAGCAATGCTGATAAGGCACTCACTACTTTCATTAATGGACCATTGATTGAGTATTCCAAGAATCGTAGTAAAGCTGATAGTGCAACAACCTCATTTCTGTCACCGCGTTTACATTTTGGTGAAGTCAGTGTTCGTAAGGTATTCCACCGTATTCGTACTAAACAAACTCTCTGGGCTAATGAAGGAAACAAAGCAGGTGAAGAGAGCGTCAACTTGTTCCTCAAGTCCATTGGCCTTAGGGAGTTCTCGAGATACATGAGCTTTTATCATCCTTACAGTCATGAAAGGCCATTGCTTGGTCAGCTAAAGTACTTTCCTTGGTTAGTAGACGAGGGTTATTTTAAGGCGTGGAGGCAAGGTAGAACAGGTTATCCTTTGGTTGATGCAGGTATGAGAGAGCTTTGGGCCACTGGCTGGCTACATGATCGTATTCGAGTTGTTGTGTCTAGTTTCTCTGTTAAGGTTCTGCAGCTTCCTTGGACATGGGGAATGAAGTATTTCTGGGACACACTGTTAGATGCAGATCTCGAGAGTGATGCTCTTGGTTGGCAATTTATTACCGGTACCCTACCTGATGGTTGTGAGTTCCTTGGAATTGATAATCCACAGGTATTTCCTTATAATCGTAGTATTTTGTTGTTGTTACTGTTCCTTTTTTCAGACTGTTTCGTTATGCTCTCTATAGTATATCTTCTTCACTTCGTCATTTTTTTTCGATTTGCTTTGAATTGATTTTCTTTGAGCCGGGGGCCTATCGAAAACAGTCTCTTTGCCTCCCAAGGTAGAGGTAAGGTCTTCATGCACTCTACCCTCCCCAGACTCCACTCGTGGGATTACACTGGATATTTTCTTTAGTTAGATACTTGCAACTTACTTTTTCAATTTCTATATAGTAGAATTACCGACCGACAAATACAAAGAAATTCTGTTGACGCCCCCTCACATGTGAGCCTGATTCTTTTTCATGAGTTAGGCATGTGGAGTTTTTTTTCTTTGATAATGGGTAACGGAGACTCGAGCCTAGGACATGTGCCTACTCTGATACCATGTTAAAGCGTGTGACCGTCTCATCTTAAGTTTAAGTTGCTAGATAAAGAATACCTTTTGTTTACTTAATTATGTTTTCAACACGTTCATCCTGTCATGGATAACTTTAATTGCTCTTGATTGTTTATTGTCTTAACTGTAGTTTGAGGGATACAAGTTTGATCCAAATGGGGAATACGTTCGACGATGGCTTCCTGAACTTGTTAGGCTGCCCACTGAATGGATACACCACCCATGGGATGCACCAGAATCTGTACTTCAAGCTGCTGGCATTGAGCTTGGTTCCAATTATCCTTTTCCCATCGTTGAAATCGTTGCAGCAAAAGAGCGACTAGAAGAAGCGTTGTCGCAAATGTGGCAGCTTGAAGCAGCTGCAAGATCTGCTATTGAGAATGGAATGGAGGAGGGACATGGAGACTCCACTGATGAGTTTGTCCCAATAGCTTTTCCTCAGGCTATGCACATGGAAATGGAAGCTAATAATGTACCGGTCAGGAACAATAATCCTACAATTACTGCTATACGACGTTATGAAGATCAGATTGTTCCTAGCATGTCATCTTCCTTTTTTAGGAATGAAGATGAAGAAACCTCTGTTGATATTAGAAATTCAGTTGTAGATAGTAGAGCAGAAGTTCCAATAATATCGATGTAATGCAAGAACTATGGAATACGTACACTTGACCAAGGCATTGTGGTAAATAGCAGCAACTCCGAAGATCAACATGAGTATCACATTTATATACAGATACGATGCCTCTACCTCTCTGTACCAGACATTAGGTTGAGACGATACGTAGTAGTTATCACTTTAGTTCCAGAGGATGTCGAAGCTTCATGGAGCTTTCTTAACCTGTGTGTGATTTATGCACTTGCTACAGGTGTATCGTTGTGGCCAGCATTTGGAGAGTTGAAATTTCTCAGATGATCACTCGACTAATAGTTATCATCTTAGAAAGTCACTTTCTTTGTTGAAAATATTGGAATCGAGAAGAAAGGGTGACTTTCTGAGATAACAACTATTAGTTGAGTAACTATCTGAGAAATCAACTGAGCATTTGGATTATGAATCAGCACACTTAGCCTGGGATCAATCTATATCTGTTGCTTTCTCTCATAGCCTGGTATATCAGCTGTAAATTTGTGTATAACCTCTAATTGAATGAGGTGATATGTCCAGATTTTCTTATTTTTCTGCACTTCTTACCCGTTAGTACTGGTGTGTTTCCGTTGTATAGAATAGATGTACTCTTTGAAGTCAATGTGTCGAAAGGGATTGAAGTCTCGTTGAGATATAATATAATTAAGTAATAAAAAATGCAAGCATTCTTATAGCATGAATACTCACATTTTGACATTCATGTATTTTCACCAAGTACTTTTAGGTGTTACATAATCTCCTACGTACTTGTTGGTATCCATCTTATTCTTCAGATTTTCGTATTCTGCTTTGGTTGCCGGAGAAGGCTATATATCCCAGTTGCTGTCATGGCTCCAAGAATCGGGGCAATAACGAAGACCCATTGGTTCTTATAGACACCTGAAACTATTGCAGGGCCTAAACTTCTTGCTGGATTCATTGAAGCTCCAGTAATTGGCCTGCAGATATGAACTTTTAGTAAGTAACAAACTTGTCTATAGAAAATGTTATACTCTACATTGTTAGAAATTCCAAATCGGAATATCACACATCAATTAATCAAAGAGAGATTCAACAACAAAAAGAAAGATCAATTCGTTGGGATCTTTCCTTTCTTCAACAGAACGAAAAGAGATAGAATCAAGTACAGAAGCAGGATAAGTTACTCATCCTAGACTTTTCATTGTCAAGAATTTACGTTGCTCAGACTCTTCAAAAATAGGTTGTCTGTCGGATCCTTCAAAAGCTACGCAGCTTTGGAGGATCCGACACGGGTGCAACAACATTACAAGTACATCTTGAGATATGATTTTACCCTGCAATGAGGACTTCAAACACTAATGTCACTCCAATTGCAACTCCAGCTACCTCTTTGGTCTGCATTTGAAGATAGTAAACTGATTAGGAGGACATTCTAGTTGATTAAATAAACGAAATATTCGCGAAAAACGTACCGCTCGATCATCAGTAGCAGCTCCACAGATCACAAACATCAAAATGAGAGTCATTAAGAACTCCCAAAATATAGCTTCAAAATCAGTGACTGGACTTTTGTACTGAGTTAACATTGGTAGTATGTCACCTTGGTGATTAAACAACACTCTCAATGTAAGACTTGCAAGTGTAGAGCCCAATAATTGAGGTAGTACATATATAGGTACCTGCAAGAATCAGGGGTGGATGTAGGCTTTAAGTTACAAGTTCGACAAAATTCAATAACTTTGGCCCGAACCTTGTATATGTGTTGATAAATCTCCTAAATATGTACAAAACTAAATATCCTACCATTCAAAACTCATAAAGTCCAAATCTTGGATGCGCTTCTGATCCTTGTGCATATAACTGATAGTACATTCTACATATATTTAGTTTAAGACCACAAAATTTAAAAGTCTTATGTACTTTTTAAAGTTTTTGTTAAGTCAAAACCAGACAAATAAATTGAAATGGAGGGACTATCATAGAACTAAGTGTGAACTATTAGCATAAAAAAGTAGCTGGTGTAATCGTATTAATTTAAAATTCTAGATCCGCCTATCACTTGCACGACTAGTAGTGCACACATTGGATTCATACTGTAGGTGCAAAATCAAGAATTCATTGATGTTTGATAAGTTCTTACTTGCATTAATGGTAGTTTTCGAGCTGCAGCAAAGGCAATGGTGACCGCGGGGTTGAAATGGGCACCAGAAACATGACCAAGAGTGTATATTAATGCCATCAATGATAAACCCCATGCCAATGCTATCCCAACAATAGTGAGTGTCCTTTCTCTATCAACAAGAGCTGATCCACAACCCACAAATATGAAAATATAGGTTCCCAACAGCTCAGCTATAATCTGCATAATTGCGCGATTAAACATGAAATGAAACAAATTGTTAGTAGCAAATGATATAACAAGAGCTTGTAGGCAGAGGCGAATACAGAATCTAGAGTCAATGAGTTTAGAATGAGTATACTTTATAATGATATGTAAATGTTCCAATTTATGCATTCCCACCAACTCTGCTATAATCTACTTAATTTAGCGACTAAAAATGAATCTAACAGAAGCTTGTAGGCAGAGCCCAGAGGCAAATACGTAATTTAGAGTCAATAAGTTCAAAATGAATGTGCTTTATAATTATACATATATGTTTCAATTTATACGTTCCTACAAACTCTGCCTATTAGTTCACCGTGACCAACATAACATGAACTTGTAGGCAGAGGAGAGTCAGTGAGTTCAGAATGAATGTACTTTATAATTATACATAAATGTTTCAATTTATACATTCCTGCAAACTCAACCTATTAGTACACCGTGACCAACATAACATGAGCTACTAGATAGAGGCAAATACGTAATCTAGAGTCAGTGAGTTCAGAATGAATGTACTTTATAATTATACATAAATGTTTCAATTTATACGTTCCTGCAAACTCGACCTATTAGTACACCGTGACCAACATAACATGAGCTACTAGATAGAGGCAAATACGTAAGCTAGAGTCAGTAAGTTCAAAATGAATGTACTTTATAATTATACGTAGCTACCTTTTGGAAAGCAGATAGGAAAGGACTCTGAACAGTTCCATGCTTTCCTTCTTCCATGCTTGTAAAATCAGCAACAATTCCATTTTTAGATGAAGTTGTAGAGATTATAGAAGTTATGCTGGCCATTTATTTCAAGTTTAAGGGTAGCTTATTAGTTATTACCATTACTCTTGGTTCTTTATAGTATGTGGAATTTGACTAGGCACAAAGATATTATCCCTAGATATAATTCTTGATGTGAGAGAGAGTTTATTAAACAAGAATATAGTCCGGACGGAGCTAGAAGTCCAAGTATGGATTCCGTTACACTTAGTAACTTTTGCTCAAATATAAATTATAATAGTGTATTTGTATTAAGAAGTTTATTAAATTTTGAGTTTAGATCTCAGTTATTAACACTTGAAATCATCGTTATAAAATCAAAACTCATAAAGTTAAAATTCTGACTTCGCCTCTGAAGATAGTGAAGTGTAAAGATGAACTTAAATACTTTTGAGAACAATTCTTAAGGTTTTAAAATATTGTGTGCCGAATTTTAATGATATTACATTTTATTCTTATAAGGACAAATATTTATTGTTGAGACAAAATCCTAGTAGTTCTATTGGTTATTCCAAGCCGGCACTTGTTGGAAGATAAGAAAATTGCAGGCAGCTAAAAGCCCTGAAATTTCTATTTAGAAAGTGATAAATAAGTACCTATTCAGAAGAAAGACCTCTAGAGATTCTTATAATACGTGGAAGTATCGACATTTTTTCATAGAGTCATTCAGTTTGAATACAACATGAAGAACATAAGTCAGATGTCGATCTCAAAATTTCATTTTATTAGTAAAACAGAATAATGTTTTGATCTTATTTTGAAAAGAAATGCTAAAAAAAGTTAATTGGGGTGAGAGAGGCTCGAACTCTCGACCTCAGGATTACTCAGAAGCTATGAGACCTACGCGCTAGCCAACTGCGCCACCACCCCTTTGATGATATCAACTCTACTAGTTACTATTATATACAAAACATAAAGGGTCATTTGATAGTTAAGTAAAGTTACGCAGGTATTAACAATACATGAATTAGTTATGAAATAGTATGTATAATTCAATGGAGTGATTAGTTATTCATGTATTAATAATTTCATCTTCTATCCTACGCAAAATTATACAGAGAATCTCTCATAACTTATACATGTATTAGTTATATACATGTTTTAAAATTACAAACCAAACACCGTATTAATTTTACACATAGTCCTAACCAGCTACCAAATATGATATATTGCTCATATAAAATCTAATATATATATATATATATATATATATATATATATAATATTTCTCCTAACCAGCTAACAAACAACCCCTGAATTTTTTTTGCTAAATGAAACAACTACTTAACTTTTTGTATATTTAATATTATGAATGGACCTGAACCAATATTAACAAATGGCCCAGTGGAAATATTGCATAGAAGTATCTGGTAGAATAATTTGGGTTATGCAGTATAGGTTATTGTAATTTTTATCAGATTAGTAATTAAGGCTTATCAAAGGGATTTATTTATAATAAGTGATCTGGCCGTATAAATAATATTTACACCTTCAATGTGTAGAATTTAAATTCATATTAAAAATGAACAAATGTAATTTAACATGTTATAACATATTACTATTAAATAATCATCAATTACTCCTAGTCCACTTTATCATAAGACATGATTTTAAAAACACCTCAAATAATCAATTTAAATCACCTCGCTCGAAATCATGTCTCATTCCACTGTAAAAGTCATCGCAAATGATGGAAGGAAAAAAAATCGTGTGACTAAATTTTAAGCAATGATAACTTGAAGAAATATCGTGTGAATAAATTAAAACAATATGCTAAACATATTAATTTCACATCTGAAGTCTGAACCCAAATAGATTTTGGACCTAACTGGGTTGAGTTCAACACTTTTTTTTAATTCAAAGTGAAACACGTTTTTATAACTTAAAATCAAGTAACAAACTCACTTTAGGATCATCAATTGTCGCAATGCGGTGGGTGAGAGTACTGTTTGTCTTTTAATTAGAGTTTCGAGTTTTGAGTATGAAAAATGTTTGATGGAAAGCGCTATGTTTGAATGAGTCCTACCTGTCGGCACAAATTCAGATTAATCAAATTTCAATGCGGATGTCAGACACTAGATAGAATCATCAAAACTAAAGAAAGAAATCACTTTAAATAGTTTCAGTCTCATTTGAATTTGAAAAAAAGAAAGAGGTAGTAATACTTTTTTATGTTTTGTTTCAAAATCAGGTGGAAAATTCAGATTTAATATAATTTATTTTCAGTTTTTTCTTACTCAATTGCCATTAGCAAAATAGTTTTTCCCCGTTATACACAAGACCTATAAAGTTTAAAGTTATTTAAAGAATGCTTCAGGTGATTCTCGTTAAAAACTTAAAAATATGCTCTATGTGGCATATCTGATATCTCCCACTAAAATAATATTTTACAAATTCGTTCATAATTTTGGATAATGATCATAAATAGTTTATCTGACTTATTATTTTATTGCATCAAAATTACTAAGTTGCTTAACAAAAATATATGTGATAATATTACTTGTTTCTACTCATTAATGGTGAAGTCAGAAATTTCGTTAAGAATATTTAAGATTTAATATCAATAAAAAAATAAATTAATCTATACATTTCATACAATTTTCTCTATATATAGTATAATTTTTCGATAAAGAGTGTCCAACTGATCACCCTAGGCTATACTGCTAGTCATTGAATCATTGATATAAGATTTAAGGAGGTTTATCATCTTGTTCAAAATATATATTAAAAAAAGTATTGTTTTTCAAACTCAAAAAGTTAACAGGGTAAAATAAGATTTACTCTTTATTTATTGCATCAAAATAACTTAATTATTTTCTATAATAAAAAAAAATTACTCTATTTTGCCTAAGTATCAAACAAAGCCATATAATTTTGCAAAAGTATTTCAGAAAATCGCTTATGCAACTTTTTTTTTTTGAATCATCAATAGGTCATTCAATTTTGTTTAAGCATTATACAAGATGAATATCGTGTTTTCTAATGATTTTATGTGATAGTTAGGTAAATTTAGTGGCTACAATTGTCGGATCAGAAATATATTTTAAAAATAAATATATGAAAGTAATTAATTATTTTAATTATAGTTAAAGACTTATTTTTAATTTATTAAATCTCAAATCAATGATTTAAATTTATGACATATATCTCTCGTTCAAATAAAAACTTAGAAAAAATGGAAAGAATGAAAATGGAGAAGAGCCAAATTCATTTAGCATGGAAGGATGCGTTAGGAGTATTTTTGTCTCTCTTTAGACATTAATATAGTAATTCAATTCGTTCATCACATTATCGACATGGTTATAAATTAACATTTTTTGTTCGTTTTTCAAAAATATATTCCACAAGTGACCAGGGACGTAGCTATATAGTCTTTAGGGTGTCCAATTTGATATCTTTCGTAAAAAAATTATATAGTATATACAAGTAAAATAATATACAAAGTGGTTAAATAATGTAATTTGGATACCCTTAACATACAAGGTGTTGTAACCTAGTGGTTTAAGTTATCTTGATAGTGCCAAACCTTTAAGCGTTTGTGAGTTCAAATCTCGCTAGTAGCAGCTTCAAGCCTCTTTTTTTTCATTTATTTTAATGTTAAAATTTCTAGTGCACTCATTCATCCAAAAAAAAAAATGTACTCGTGTACAATTTCTGGACACACTTCGTAAAATTTCTGACTGTGCCACACACAGAACAGTTTGTGTAATGACCCGGAAAGTCATTTTTAGAAATTTTTACAAAATTACCATTTTACCCATCTCGGTAGTTGCCTTGAGTCACTTTGGATCAGTTTGTGAAGTTGGTTGGGAATTTTGAACTATTTATTTAACTACGATTATTTAGTTAACGGATATTTATTAAATAATTAATTTTTATTAGTTGATGTTTAATGAGTCAAGTCCATATATAATATATTTTAAGTTAAAACCCTATACCACTTGGCCCATACAAATTAACTTAACTGAGGATGGATGTTCTGAGTCAAACTCAAAATCAGCCGTAGCATCTCCGTAAATGAAGCAAATATAAGGTATAATCACAACCTTAATTCTTATTATTTTATGGATACACAAATAGTCGGTTATTGTTAATTTATGGTAACGTGGAGTTGAGGGGAAAAAGGGTCAGATTTTGACAAAATCTGCGAATGGCATATATATATTTTTTCGCTCTTTGTAGTCCTTCAGTAAAGGCATAAGATTTTAATACTCATATTGGATAATTATGACAATAATTGATATATGATTAATTAATCATTAGAAATTGAAAGGATTATATTGGTTGGAAGTTCTGGGGGGAACAAGATCTGGAGGTTGGCATTAATTTCAATTCATTCTTTCCGTAGTGAATAATAAATTGAAATTGGAAAATGCTTAATTTATACTTTGGATGGATAGGTTATTAGTTTGGGTGCAGGTATTAAGAGAATTGGCATGGTTGCCGCCACTGGTTCATAACCAGTTGGCTTCCTTTTTAATTAATATTATTATATTTATGATATTGGAAAAGAATTGGAACTTAACCCTAAGCTTGAAACTTAGGAACTTGATTATAGATTTAGGTGATCTTTTGGGTCTAGGCTAAACCTATAGTAATATGGGTGTTGTTAGTTTCAGAATCTTATTGTGAATATGTACTTGAATAGATTGCATTGATTTGGAAGCTCAACAAAAAGGGAAGGCTCAAATTTCGGAGTGATTGTTCGATTATTTGAGGCAAGTGGATTTCTAAACCCTTGTTAAGTGTATGAAATTCATGTATTTCCTTGTAATATGTGTTTAGGGTAATGAGGCTTGGTGATGGATTGACTTGTCCACATTGATTAATTCTAATGACGAGAAAGGGATAATAAAAGGCAATGTGATCAATTGTTTGTGTGATGTGTTGAGAATTGTTTGAAAGGCTTGTTGAATCATTGTTGATGTTGTATCCTGATTCTGTTGTTGTAAATTGTGCAATGTTATGAAAATGGTCATATCTTCATTATTTGTGTGAACATGTCATTTGCATTGTTCTGAGACATGGTTGTGACAAGTGTTATGTGCATTGAGAAAGAATAAGAAAATAAAGAGGATGTACCATTTCGAGGGACGTATCGCGCGCCGCGATGGATACTATATTTCGAGGGACGTGTCGCGCGCCGCGACGGATACTATATTTCGAGGGACGTATCGCGCGCCGCGATGGTTACTATTATCGAGGGTCGTATCGCGCGCCGCGATGGATGCATGGACAGATATGTCCCCCATGGGTCCCGGACTGAGAAACAGCGGGTGTGTATCATTAGGTCAGACATGCATCACTATACTTGACATTGCATTTCATTGCATTGCACTTCTTTATTATTGGTGAACTTGATCTTGTGTGTTGCTGATCTTGTGAGTGCCTTTCTATGAAACTTGTGACTGATGAATATTGGGCTTATTGTTGAAGATATGTAATTGTTAGAGTGTTGTTGTTGAGGATATGAAACTATTGTTGTTGTTGAAACCATTTTGTCACGACCCAAAAATGAACAGGCTGGTACTAAGCAGGTTAGTTGTGGAGGTGGTAATTGATAAATATTGAGCTTGTTGTTGAGAATATATGATTGTTAGAATGTTGTTGTTGAATTATGTGCTTGTGAATTGTGAACTGTTAGATTGGGCTGGCTTTATATAGATTGTAGTTGTGAAGGTTCGGTTTGGGGTGTAAGGAGTACTTGTATTCTATCCCCTTAGCTTGTGTTTAGAGGTTTACTTGCTGAGTACCGTGTGGTTTGGTACTCACCCCTTGCTTCTACAAATTTTTGTAGGTTACGAGCCTGGATTTTTGTAGTACTTGTCATTCTCTTCTTTTCCAAGGCTTCTGGGAGATTTGTGAGGTAGTTGTTTGTCTTCTCAGCGATCCTTCTTACTCCTGTTTATGATCTTGTTCTACTCTAGAAACAATGTCATATGAGATTTGTATTTTTCTTTTGATTCAATTGTAATCCTTTAGAGGCTTGTACACGTGACAACCAGATTTTGGGGGTATATTTGAGTTTGTTACTAAAAAAATTTCACATTTTATTGTAATGGTTAAGTTTTAGGCTGACTTGTCTTGGTGGGTTAAGACGAGTGCCATCACGTCCATTTTTGGGTCGTGACAAAATGGTATCAGAGCCCCAGGTTCATAGGTCTCACGTGTGTACATGCCGAGTCTAAGTAGAATCTCGAGGATCGGTACGGAGACGTCTGTACTTATTTTCGAGAGGCTATAGTGACTTTTAAGAAAAATCTTCACTTCTTGAATCTCTATCGTGCGTACTTGGTCCGATTTTGATTCTTATCGCTTTATTCCATTCACTCTCACTTATATGATGACTCGTGTGTAGTTCTTCATGTGAGTAGTTGGTGTGTCATGTATTGGTTGGATGTTAGATCTGGCATTGAGGTGGAAGTGATAGACTTATGAAAATGATGTGTAGTCGAATTCAAAATGTTTAGTAATTTGAAGGGGTTGAGTTAGGTGATGGCTCGATGATGCTTTTTGTGGATATTTGATGATGATGTTGAACAAATGTTTGGGGGATTTTATAAACGTTGTTATTTCTTTTGGTTAGTTACCCCAATAGAGGGAATAATATTTGTGTGGTATAGGCAATATCTTGATTAGTTTGATAATTGAAGTTAAATAATTAAAAGGATGGATAAGACATGAACATGGTCTTTGAAAATTACAGTTAATAAAGTTGTACAAGTATGAATTGTTTAGTGTATGATGAGAATGATGTTGTATTAATCGAGGTCAAAATTTCTACTACAATTTATTTTTAGATTGAGTGTATATTTAAGAAGACCATGATACGACTACTACAATAGTACTGATGCTTACTTGGTTAGAGTTATGGAGTGTGTTACTTTTGATATTGACTTGACCTATGAAAGAATACATATAGTTTGGGCTAGATACGAAACTGATTTGGTAATAATTTACAGCTATTCGATGGGTAGAAATGTGTGACTTATTTGGATATGATCTTCTCGATAGGTATGATATGTTCTAGTGGTGGATCTAAAATTTTTTTGCGGTGTGACACTAATGGTATATGGAAACGGATATATCGATTTGTCAAGTGTGAATACTAACTAATTAAAGAGTGATCAGTTGTATCACATGCTCGTATAATAAGATTCAATGTTGCATTTACATTTGAGAAACCAACTAGGTTGTTACTGCAGATGTTTGGGATTAAGCAGTGCATATAAAAAAGATTTTAGTGGTGAATTGTCAATACGGTACTAATGTGTTAAGTTAAAAAGTTTATCCCGAGGGTTCTAAATAAGGATCAGTGAGTTCATCTTAAGGTCCAAGGGAAGGGATAGATACCAGAATGACAAATTTATGGGTAAAGAGAGTCTCAAAGAGTATACTTGTGTGAAGGTAATTGAAAATTTTAGTAAAAAGTGCATATAAAAGTGGGTTAGTCCTTAGGATTTGATTGATATAACTAGGTTTAAAATGTCATACTGATGAAAAGGTTGACTTTGTGGTGATGGCAAGGGCTAACTGAGCATAATGGTAATAAGGGTTCGTGATGGATTATGATTGGGATGAACTATATGATAAAGATTATTGGTTAAATGGATTTCTGTATGGTAATCACAACTTGTGAGTATCTAATGTTATGGTTTGCTATTATTTGGTGAGTAGCGTGCAAGAAAAGTTGTAGGAGGTGTTGAAACACCGCTCGAATAGAATTTAAATGAGCTAGAGTCATAATGAAAAAAATAATAAATTAGTGGGATATAGTGTAGCCTTCGAAAAGAGGTGAGAGTAAAAATATTTTCTCTGATTGTAAGGGCTAAGGAGGTATCTTCAAAGGGGTTGAGAATTGGGTTCAGAGATACGTGATTTCACCCGTTTTGCTCTGGTTATGGTAATATATAGTGTCACAGGATCATCAGATTAGTTAAAAACTATTGGATAAAACTTGAGAAAGGAGTGTACGGACGTTCAACTCGAGTATGATGATTAGTTCTTTTGTGGTTTTGAGTTTGATAATGAGTATGGTAGGATTTTTAGCGAAGGATATGATAAGGTCGATGGAGAGGCGATCAATGATAAGCTAAGATACGTGAATTCACAAAAATCTTCAAAGTATAAGCTAATGTTGATAGATAAAAGGGTTGGGTTACACAGTTAGATTCAAAATTCAAATTTTTCATGATGAGTTTAGGTTTGTGGTAGTGTGTTTTGTCAAGGTATGGATTGGTAAGGTAAGAAATGATTGATCGCATTGAGTATGAAACATTTGGAAGGACTTAAAATTTGAGTAGTAAATTTGGTTAATTTTGATTGTTACACATAAGGGGGGTTTCCCAAATGTTATGGTTTAGAGGATAAGGTAAAAATGTCGTGGGTTGTTGGCCAAAGAATAAGATTGGTAAGTGAATCAGCAAAGGGAACAAAAGTTTGGTGTATTGTTTATTGCCTTTGATTTTTAGATATGACTATGAATGTGAATTGATTCGGTATAGACTTACTAGGATTTTATCATCGATTTTTTCTTATAAATATTGAGTTTTGGCTTGGGTTACTAGTAATGATGTGCGAAAGATTCTATGTGGTTATGTCGAGCTAGATTGTTCAAATTATGGTAGATGAATTATGAATGCACTATGATATGAACCTACATTTCTACTTGGTTATTGAGGATTTTGAGAGGATTAAAACTACTTTGTTGATGAAACTACATTGACTGTTGTGATACGTTACATAGACACTTGATGGTAAATAAAGATTGTGTGCTCATAAATATATAGAATTATTGGGGTGACCAAGAATTTCTTAAGTATTGGTATGAGGTATATGATGGTTTGAATAATAGTTGAAAAGTTGGTATGAGAAAGATTGTGTGGAGTTGACATTGGACATGATTCAATAGCTTCATCTTGATGAGAAAGTACTCTCAAATTTGAAATTTGTGTTATCACCCTTGGATGAGACTCTTATATATCACAAAATGCTTACAAGGAAAGCGAGAGCCATATTTTGATTTATTTTTTTTTAGGCTACAATATGTTTGCTAAGAAGACTTTGATACTAGTGAAAATTTGAAAGTAAATTAAATGGCTTGTGTAGTTATGATGTTTGTTGGTATTAAGAGTGTTAGCTTCAATGGAGTACTGTGAGAAGTATGTGGGGTTGATGAATCGAGTATTTGTAATATTGTGATGGGGATGAGACTGGTTAAATTGAAATATGAAGTTAGATGAATGGAATTTTATTTATATGGACACTATGGAAGGAGTATCTTGTGTTATTCGACCTTGCTTCTGTATATTCTTATGTGACCACCTTCTTCATACTGGACATTATTTGGAGTATGATTCACTGCTTATACTACACGTGTTTTCACATCTATGGGTTGATTCCTAGTGGTGGATCGGCTGTACCGATCCTGCGATTGTCCACCTGATAGGGTGGCATCCTTGGACAAAGTTAGTCATTTCAGTTATGATAGATTTAGTGTTGTTTGAGATAGTTGAAGTATGCCAGTAGTTCTACACGCACAATCTTGCTTATGAGAATTTATGTAAGAGTTATGAAGAGTTACAATTGTCTAAGAGTGTTAAGGATTTTGTATGCTTAGATGTATCACTCTCTAGGTGGTTACTTGATCATTTTCTACTTTGGGTTAGATAAGTTTGATTCTCTCTTGATATGTCTAAATATCATATTTTTATAGTTTAAGCTCGTGGAAAGATTATGGTGTGACAAGAAAATCTTGATAAAATCTATGATGGTTTGTGCAATATGAGTATGTGGTGGTTGGTTTAGGTTCATTTCTGGTTGTAGTGGGTATTGATTCAGAATGTTATCTTGGTTATGTGAGAAAAGATTCGTTATGATGATTGTGTTATGGTCCATTGGATTTCAGTTTAGATTGAGTTAATGGGTTAGTTCGTGGCTTGATTATCACTCTTGATTTATAGATCTTCTAAAGTTGATTCTAAGGTTCAATTCTTAGTAGTTGATCTTGATGGAATAATCTTAAGGAGGAGCTCACTTAGAGAGATATACACCGACTAGTAGCTCATAACTTAAGCTTTTGGTAACGTGACCATTCTTACTTCTTCTTCCTTATGTTCGAGGACGAACATGATTTTTAGTGGTGGATAATGTAATGACCCGGAAAGTCATTTTTAGAAATTTTTACAAAATTACCATTTTACCCATCTCGGTAGTTGCCTTGAGTCACTTTGGATCAGTTTGTGAAGTTGGTTGGGAATTTTGAACTATTTATTTAACTACGATTATTTAGTTAACGGATATTTATTAAATAATTAATTTTTATTAGTTGATGTTTAATGAGTCAAGTCCATATATAATATATTTTAAGTTAAAACCCTATACCACTTGGCCCATACAAATTAACTTAACTGAGGATGGATGTTCTGAGTCAAACTCAAAATCAGCCGTAGCATCTCCGTAAATGAAGCAAATATAAGGTATAATCACAACCTTAATTCTTATTATTTTATGGATACACAAATAGTCGGTTATTGTTAATTTATGGTAACGTGGAGTTGAGGGGAAAAAGGGTCAGATTTTGACAAAATCTGCGAATGGCATATATATATTTTTTCGCTCTTTGTAGTCCTTCAGTAAAGGCATAAGATTTTAATACTCATATTGGATAATTATGACAATAATTGATATATGATTAATTAATCATTAGAAATTGAAAGGATTATATTGGTTGGAAGTTCTGGGGGGAACAAGATCTGGAGGTTGGCATTAATTTCAATTCATTCTTTCCGTAGTGAATAATAAATTGAAATTGGAAAATGCTTAATTTATACTTTGGATGGATAGGTTATTAGTTTGGGTGCAGGTATTAAGAGAATTGGCATGGTTGCCGCCACTGGTTCATAACCAGTTGGCTTCCTTTTTAATTAATATTATTATATTTATGATATTGGAAAAGAATTGGAACTTAACCCTAAGCTTGAAACTTAGGAACTTGATTATAGATTTAGGTGATCTTTTGGGTCTAGGCTAAACCTATAGTAATATGGGTGTTGTTAGTTTCAGAATCTTATTGTGAATATGTACTTGAATAGATTGCATTGATTTGGAAGCTCAACAAAAAGGGAAGGCTCAAATTTCGGAGTGATTGTTCGATTATTTGAGGCAAGTGGATTTCTAAACCCTTGTTAAGTGTATGGAATTCATGTATTTCCTTGTAATATGTGTTTAGGGTAATGAGGCTTGGTGATGGATTGACTTGTCCACATTGATTAATTCTAATGACGAGAAAGGGATAATAAAAGGCAATGTGATCAATTGTTTGTGTGATGTGTTGAGAATTGTTTGAAAGGCTTGTTGAATCATTGTTGATGTTGTATCCTGATTCTGTTGTTGTAAATTGTGCAATGTTATGAAAATGGTCATCTCTTCATTATTTGTGTGAACATGTCATTTGCATTGTTCTGAGACATGGTTGTGACAAGTGTTATGTGCATTGAGAAAGAATAAGAAAATAAAGAGGATGTACCATTTCGAGGGACGTATCGCGCGCCGCGATGGATACTATATTTCGAGGGACGTGTCGCGCGCCGCGACGGATACTATATTTCGAGGGACGTATCGCGCGCCGCGATGGTTACTATTATCGAGGGTCGTATCGCGCGCCGCGATGGATGCATGGACAGATATGTCCCCCATGGGTCCCGGACTGAGAAACAGCGGGTGTGTATCATTAGGTCAGACATGCATCACTATACTTGACATTGCATTTCATTGCATTGCACTTCTTTATTATTGGTGAACTTGATCTTGTGTGTTGCTGATCTTGTGAGTGCCTTTCTATGAAACTTGTGACTGATGAATATTGGGCTTATTGTTGAAGATATGTAATTGTTAGAGTGTTGTTGTTGAGGATATGAAATTGTTAGAGTGTTGTGTTGAGCTATGTGATTTGTGAACTGTGAACTGTTATGTTGGGCTGGTACTAAGCAGGTTAGTTGTGGAGGTGGTAATTGATAAATATTGAGCTTGTTGTTGAGAATATATGATTGTTAGAATGTTGTTGTTGAATTATGTGCTTGTAAATTGTGAACTGTTAGATTGGGCTGGCTTTATATAGATTGTAGTTGTGAAGGTTCGGTTGGGGTGTAAGGAGTACTTGTATTCTATCCCCTTAGCTTGTGTTTAGAGGTTTACTTGCTGAGTACCGTGTGGTTTGGTACTCACCCCTTGCTTCTACAAATTTTTGTAGGTTACGAGCCTGGATTTTTGTAGTACTTGTCATTCTCTTCTTTTCCAAGGCTTCTGGGAGATTTGTGAGGTAGTTGTTTGTCTTCTCAGCGATCCTTCTTACTCCTGTTTATGATCTTGTTCTACTCTAGAAACAATGTCATATGAGATTTGTATTTTTCTTTTGATTCAATTGTAATCCTTTAGAGGCTTGTACACGTGACAACCAGATTTTGGGGGTATATTTGAGTTTGTTACTAAAAAAATTTCACATTTTATTGTAATGGTTAAGTTTTAGGCTGACTTGTCTTGGTGGGTTAAGACGAGTGCCATCACGTCCATTTTTGGGTCGTGACAGTTTGAATACTAATAATTTAGGCATGTGTACTATATAGTGTACCTCTCGTTTAGTCATGGTACCAAAAGAATAGAACCAAACATGTATGGCCTAAAATGAATTAATTTATTTGGATACCACGTGATATTGTTAATTATTGGAGATATTCGTTAATTTCAATAGTTATATATGTTGGAACTTTACGCAATCAAGTCAAATTAACTATTTCTTAGATATATTCCGGGATTCCCCACTTCTTTGAAGTTATATATATATAAATATTGATTTGAAATTAAAACCTCATATCACATGTAACATACCTATTGAGAAGCGAACTCTCGCCAATAAGGTAAAAGGTTCATATAGCATATCTATTGAGTTATTAAGAGTTTTCGATTTCTTTCTCTCTAATAAAATATTATGATAATTTTTTATTTGAAAATAAAGAAAGAGACATAGTTTGCTTAGAACACACTACCAATTAAACACGTAAATAATTACTTTCCGTCTATACTATAGTGATAGTGGTTATCTTGATTTCAATGTGTTTATTTATTGCTTGTTGATTGAAAATAAACAATAGTTCAATCCTTTCAGCTTTCAAGTTTCACCATAATAAGATATTATTTTTCCTTCGAGATAATGCAAAAGAAAATGACAGGGTAATAATAAAATAATCTTTTAAAACATAAATTCAAACTTTACCAGACTTTCATACAAATATCAAATATCGAGTGAATAACGAAAAAAAGAAGAAGAGAAATTGTGTAAATGAAGGCACATCATTTTTGGTGTATACGAACAAAAATGGAGTTCATTGCCGACCTCAGCATATTTGCATAAATAAAATATATGCCGACTTGTTTCTAATAGTAACAAACCAGTAATTTTAATATCATGTATTCGAAAATAAAGTCGTCTTCGATAAAAAAAAATAAAAAATTATCACCAACGTGAACCTTTTTAGTATATATAGATCTGAATTAATAGAGTTTCTAATCAAGTTCATGATACGAAACAAATAAAATTGGCAAAAGGACCATTCCTATTTATGAAATAAGGTGGAGACTACTCTTTTCATTTATTTGTCTAATTTTAATTTTAAAAAAACTTTTAAATCATAAAGAGAAAAAGTTATGTGATCGAGACACATGAAAAATTATCTCCATCGATGATTTTTTATATAGTATAATTATTGATTATGAGATCAAATCTTTGACAAACTTCTTACTCTATTTTATCACTTTAAGATTAATATGATCTCATTTTTATATTTCTGTAGCCAATAAATTATTATGAAGTTGTTGGTGTTTGGTGAGAATATAAATATATAACGAAAAAGGGTGAAAAATATCCCTTTTATTGTAAACCTCTGTTATATTATTTTTTATCATGAACGTTATAAAATTAATGCAAAAATATCCTTCCCCAATATAATTGGCGCCTTGCACCATGACTATACTATCACAAGTGATGTAATAGTCAAAATATACTTTTAAAATATAAATTGAAATTTCTCTTATTAATACGTAATAATAGTAGATTTATTGGTCGTTCAAAATGCCGACTTATTTTGTTCCTATGAAATCACGAATACTTGGATTTATTGAAAAAGAGCGATTAGCTCGAGGCTAATAAAATTAATCCCATTGAATACGTAATATTAGATGCCAAGTTAGAATTTTAACTGAATAAATTTTAAATTTTATAACATGATTACAAGTAGAGGCTAACCATGTTGAGTATAGAAGTGTCTAACAACATCTCTTCTTCTGAAAATTTTACCAAGTATATATTAATATTTACATAAAGAGATAAATTAAACAAAATGATACTATTTGGAAAAAGTTAGTCGTTGATGTGTTGGTTTCCTTGTTGATTTTGTTGTTTGAGATTGAGCTCAACAAATATAACCTACTTATATGTATGATAATTAAACTTTATCTTTTCTTCTATAAATATCGATATCGCTTTTTAATAATTCTGTGTGGTATTGGACTTCTAGCTCCGCCCCCACATAGTATTATTTGTTATTATCAATTTAAATATTGATGCGTTGAATATTTTATTTATTTTATTGATATATGTGTTGTCAATGTCACCAAACAAATAATAGCATTGACTCCACGATCCAGAGAGATAAATGCAGATTCACCCAACTCTCCATAAATAATTTAAATAACACTCTGAAATTATGTCAGTCACATGTAGCGATATTTAATTGAACGCAATTTAAAAAAAAAAAAACGAAAAAAGAGATAGATACTTGCGATCTTAAACCTACAATAAATACATATTTTATTTAACTTGCCGTTATTATTATGAAAACGAACTATAGTATGAGCAACTCTTATTACAAGAACACAATAAGTAAAGTTGAAGAAAATAAAATTACAAATATACTATAAACTTAATGTTTGGATGCAAGAAGAACATCATCGACCACTTTGTCAATGTTCACATAAGATGATCCTGTTGATTTTTGAGCTGAAATTTCAGCTAATTTTTTCCATTCCATTGCCTTTTTCTTCATTTCTTTGCCTTTTTCACCAACCATTAATTCCCTAACAAGGCTTTCCACTTCATCCCTTTTCACATTATTATCAATTTCCATTCCAATACCCCATTTTGTCTCACTAAACCAACAATTTGTTTGTTGTTCCGCGAAAAACGGCCAACATAACATAGGCACCCCGCTAGTAATGCTTTCCAGAGTCGAATTCCATCCACTGTGAGTCAGGAACCCTCCTATTGCCGGATGATTTAGGACTTCTTCTTGTGAGCACCAACTTGCAAGCATTCCCCTGTTTTTAGTTTCTTCCATGAATTCGGGTGGAAGAATCGATTCATAACCCGATACAATATCGGGTCTTATGATCCATAAAAACTCTTGTTGACTATTTGCAAGTCCCCAAGCAAATTCAAGAAGTTGATTAGGAGTCATAACAGTAATACTACCATAATTGACATAAACAACAGAGTTTGGTGCTTTATTTTCCAGCCATTGTAAACACTCTGGCTCTTCTTTCCATAGACTCGACCCAAGCCCCTTCAAATTCTCGTCATCAACTTGTTTGACGAGTAAATGTAAGGGGCCTATTGGGTAGACAGGTGGAAGGAGAGTCCGGAGTGATTCAAGAACTTCACTCTCTAGTGTCTCAAATGTATTTAGGATAATCGCGGAGGCATTTCTCGCTCTCTCTGTTTCTTTTAGAACAAATTTGATCATGTATTCATCTGGATTTGTAGTTCTCAAGAAACTTGGAAGATCCCTTAAACGTACATCTTTCATCCCTGGTATAAAATCCAATGGTTTCTCTACATGTCCATTTGTAAAGTAACTTTCATCTACAATAATCCAAAAATCGAAAAAACGGTTAAAACATCAAAAATATCATTGATGCGTAACATAAATTTATTGTAAAATTCAATAAAACCAATAATTTGATAAGTGAAACGTGTTCTATATAAGTTGCAACATCAAGTCCAAATTCTGAATACGTCTATAGACAAATAAAAACATCGATAAATCGTAATACCTTTAAGTGGAGCATATCCTTTTTCGATAACAGTGGAATAATGCATGTACCCTAAGAAACCACAAGCACTAGTTGTCCAAAACAGAACTTCAGGGACACCAATTTCTTGTGCAGCAGCTAAGGTGAAGCTCATAACACCATCGGAGACGATGCACGTGACAGGTGGCACGTTCGACGTGTTACTAGTCTCATTAAGCTTTGCAAGAAGATCTCTAAAAGGACCTAAACAAGTTTCAGTTGTGGATTTACATAGAGAAGGTATGTCTTGTGTTGCATCAGCATCACAACTTGGGAGTCCATCAGGAATAGTCTCGAATCGGAACGACGAAAGGCCGTCGAGCGAATGGGGCCCACGAGACTTAAGAAGACGTCTATGGTTAAATTCAGTATTGACAAAAGTTATGTGAAAGCCTTTGTGATGGAGAATTTTGGCTAGTTTTAACATGGGATTAATATGGCCTTGGGCTGGATATGGTATACAAACTGCATGTGGTTTGTTTAATTCAGTACTAATTGAACCCATTCTTTCAATTTCTCTAAAAAAAAAAAAAATCTCAAAAGGGAAATGAAATGAAGGATTATTATTTTTTTAGTATGATTTGGTAAGGAAGATTGAAGAAAATGGAGATATTTATAGATAGTAAAGTACCAAAAAAGATGAAGACAAAATAGTGGTATAAAATGGGAAAACTCAACAATTTGATTTGTATAGGCTGGAAGGCAGGTATGAAAGTCAAATGTGACTTACTATACTTATATTATATAGTTTTATTATGCATTATTGGTAAGATATATGATGATGATATAATGGTTTTAATAATATATATTTTTTTTTTTAACGGAGTAGGAATTTCTACCGTTTTTCTCCCTTGATTATTTGTATTCATAATCTTAGTATCGGAGATGGAGAGCATTTACAACTATTTGAACAACTCTTCCTAGCAACAATATATCTAATAACTAAATATTTTTTTTCGATAAAAATCTAATGACTAAATTATTATATAATAACATGTGCAATAATTTTACAAGGTTAACTTTTAGGTTTTTAAAAATATTATGTAAATAAAATTAGTAAAAATGTTCAAATATGTCATCGAATTTTGAGAAAAGGTTCTTTTGTGACATCCGATAAAATTTTAGCTCATCTATGTCATTTTTGTTTGAGAAATGGCTCATTCATGCCATTATTTTGAGAAAATGTTCATCTATGTCATCCGTTAAAAGTTTGATTTATTTATATCATTTCAGTTAACAAATAATGACATGAATAAACTTTTTTTTCTCAAAATTCAATGACATATTTTAATATTTCCCATAAAATTATTATTTTTTAAAAGGAGGGAAAAGCAAAAATTGAGGCAAAGATAAATAGAAATTTTGTCTTTAGAGGGTACACAGCCAATGGTCCCCCACCCCACCCCACTCCTCAAACTTGTCTTTCAACATGTTCGTGGGGAACAATAGTAATTCACTATTGACTTGATGCACCGCTTAAAAATCAATAAATAATAGGGTTAACATCATCATTTTATTCTTTGATTTTATTAAATTTAATGCTTTGAGAAATGTGTTAGATAATAAATAAGATTTAATAGCAATGGTAAAATAAACACAAAAGATAAATTATCTCTTGATTTTCTAAAATGAACAAGTATTGTTAGATAACTATTTTTAATATAGTTGACAACTATTGTTGGGCGGAGGAAATATATATCAATTACTAATATCTAAAAGCGCGTTGCATATGTACCTCATATCAATTATCATAAAATTTTAAACAAAATCACATTATTATTTTTTCCCGTAGAAGTTAATGTCTTCAAATGCCTTATCATATATTATTAATCTCTTTATATGGATATATCTTTTGCTTCGAGAATATAAATATGAAAAGGCAAGGTTGAATATAGCAAGCATGCAAAATTCTGAAATGCGAAAACAATATTTAAACAATATTAATGCATAAAAAAATGAGCAATTTAATTATAGTTGAATGAATGCCTGTTTTTATAAATGATGATGTGTACATGTTTGACAATTTTAAAAGACTAGTGTAGTGCTATAATAACGTGAAAAATCTAAAACATATGATATAATAATTCTTTTGAAAATTATAAGAGTAATTTTAAAATTCCAATACGAAAAATTTATTTTATGTTTAGATTTTTTTTTTAACTACGATATTAGAAACAATAACAATAAATATATTCATCTGTGACAAAATATTATCCATAGAAAAAGGAAATAAAAGAAGTAAATTAAAGATATGTAGGTCTCAATTAAATTATAGTTTAGAAACTAGTATAATTCATAAGATAACTAGTACATATTATATGTAACATATACCCAAACAACATCGCGATATGGAACAACTTAACTTTGCACGTAATTTTGATTTGTGATTTGGTAAGAAATAGCATCAATTTCATGATAGAGTAATCCGAATAAAGGGATTCAAGATGCACGTAATTATAATTTGAACCCAACTATGAAAGCAAAATCCAAACTTCCAAGGTGAAATTCGAACTTATCTGAACTATTTTTCTAACATAGAGATTCAAAATATAACAAAAAATAATAATTGTGTCTTATTTATTTGTTCAATATAATTATTTGCCTTTCTCCATCTCTTTCATTACATTAACATATATCGATTCTTCAATATCAACTAGTCCTAGTGCCCACCTCTCTAACCATTAGTACCGATAATACCCTTCTAGTCCCCAATTTTTTTAACCTATTAGACACTTTGATATTAACAAATGCATATTTATTCGACCAATCCTTGGCCTTGACGTTAGCTTGGAATGATGTCATGATCTAGATAGTATGCCATAAATGCCTATTTGTAGAGAAATTGAATTGAACACTTGAACAGAATGAGGAAAATTCTAGAAGAAAATCATCTCAAAATATCTTCAACTGAGAGTGAATACAATGAATTGAGAGAATTAGAAAAACTAACTAATCTTCTACTTTATATAGACTCTACAACTTAATTACATAGACAATTGGCAATTAGTTAAAGTATTAACAACTAACTAATCTAACAATTTTTCCTAACAGTTACTCCCTCCGTCCATAATTGTTTGGCAGGTATACTAAAAATAGATGTCCAAAATTAATTGTCAATTTAAACAATCAAGAATAATTAGTCATTTTTTTCCAATTCTGCCCTTAATGATGGTGTAGTTCAATTAAAAAGTTATGTGGACTTTTGGTATTCTTGGTATAGTAGGGTTATATTAGTCAAATTACACCTTGTATTAAATTTTCCTTGAGGGGTGTGCATGACCTTACCCTGACAAACAATTGTGGACGGAGGGAGTAGTTATAACTAACTTAATTCGTCTAAGTAACAACTTCTTTCTCATTACTATTTCTTTTAAATAAAAAAAATTATCAATTTTATTTATGTAACGATATTTAATCAAATATAAACTTTAAAAATGCCAAAAAAAAAAGGCCTTCAATACTTATAATCTTAAAATAACGTGAAAAATTTTGTGAGTATTAAATTATTTTAAAGGTAACTTGGAAAGTTTAGTTTATATTTTTTCTGAATATATATTGTCATTCTTCTTGAACATATGTCTAAAAAGGAAAAAAGAGTGACAGATAAAATGGGGAAATGGATTTCTATATTTTAGTGTGAAGTTATTAATTAGAGTAGAAAAAAATAGCCAATTAAATTATAATTCGCCTAACTTCTCTAAGTTTGGATTAATTATTGCTACACCTATTTATTTATGAATAATTTATTTCAACCCATTCAAATTTCTCTGTGACAGCATCCAAATTAGACGGTCTATTCCAAAGTCAAACTAAGATATTAAAAAATGAAAATTTTGAAAAAAGAGATATCAAGTAGCCAATGTCGACCAACCATAATGAACAAAAAGGCAAAACAAAAAAAATTATGGGGGCGTCCAAATCATCTTTTAATTTCTGTTAATTTTTTTCTATTCGATTCTTTCTAATCAACTTTTTTTTTATGTTTCGAAATCATACAAAGACAATTTCTATTTAATATTAGTTCAGATTTATCTAGCCAGTATACTACAGAAATTAATATAACTAAACATGAGTTTTTGTCTTTAGGACTGCATAATAGTTCATTATTTTCATTATTTATTAAAAAGATTGTACTAAATAAGAGATATTATTTTCTAGTCTATTATGCAATATTATTAATATTAAATAATCAACCTAACCTACTAGTTATAATTAAGTTTGAACACATTTTTGACAAATTAAATAGTTTATGGAAATGAATATATTACTTCAAAAACTAAAAAGGGACAAAAGTGGTTAACTCCAACTTAATTATAAACCTACGTAATACATATACACATAAAATTCAATTTTTTGGTTTTTTTTTAATCTTTCTAAATCCGAAACCAAACCAAAAATCCAAAAATCCAAAAACCCAATCCAGATTCAATTTGAAATTAATTTAATTTTTCCATTTAATCCAAACAATGCATATATATCCTACTCACGACCCTCTTATAATTAAGTTGGAATCACCCTATTAATATTTTCTATGTTTAATATATAGAAAGTTTAAAAGATTTAGGTAGAATCTCGAAATAATTAAGAGGTTGACGTTTGAACCCTACGCATCGCGCGAGGGATTAAAAAATAATATTTGTAAAATATTGATAAACAAGGGATGATTGTTCTAATCAATGATGCATTGCATGACAAATTTTTGTTGGAGTAATCGCTTCAATATAATATCATTATCCTATAATATAATATTAGTAATAATGGAGACTTTATTTTATAATATCTTCTATACATAAATATCTCTATCTTCTTCAATCTTCCTTACCAAAATCCTTCATTTCATTTCCCTAACGAGAAATTTATTTAGAGAGATTGAAATATGAGTTCAAATAATGTTGAAATAAGTAAATCACATGCAGTTTGTGTACCATATCCAGCCCAAGGCCATATTACTCCCATGTTAAAATTAGCCAAAATTCTCCATCACAAAGGCTTTCACATAACTTTTGTCAACACTGAATTTAACCATAGACGTCTTCTTAGGTCTCGTGGGTCCCATTCGCTCGACGGCCTTTTGTCGTTCCGATTCGTGACTATTCCTGATGGACTCCCACCTTCTGATGCTGATGCAACACAAGACATACCTTCTCTAAATGAATCAATAATTAAAACTTGTTTAGGTCCCTTTAGGGATTTACTTGCAAAGCTCAATGATAATAGTAACACATCGAACGTGCCACCTGTCACGTGCATCGTCTCTGATGGTATCATGAGCTTCACCTTAGCTGCTGCACAAGAATTGGGTGTCCCTCAAGTTCAGTTTTGGACAACTAGTGCTTGTGGTTTCTTAGGTTACATGCATTATACCACTCTTATTGAAAAAGGATATACTCCACTTAAAGGTAATGAATAAACCGCTTCTATTAGTATTGCTCAGTATACCAAATTTTAATAAGAGACCTAAAATTTGAATATGGTATACTTGATATATTTAGCTAATTCTCATATTTTTTTGGAGAAAAATGTAGATGCGAGTTACTTGACAAATGGATACCTAGAGAAAAAATTGGATTTTATACCAGGCATGAAAGATGTACGTTTAAGGGATCTTCCAAGTTTTTTGAGAACTACAAATCCAGATGATTTCATGATCAAATTTGTCCTCCAAGAAACAAAGCGAGCGAAAAAAGCTTCCGCGATTGTCATCAACACATTTGAGACACTAGAGAGTGAAGTTCTTGAATCACTCCAGACTCTCCTTCCACCAGTGTACCTAATAGGCCCCTTACATTTACTCGTCAAACATGTTGATGACGAGAATTTGAAGGGGCTTGGGTCGAGCCTATGGAAAGAGGAGCCAGAGTGTATACAATGGCTCAACAATAAAGAACCAAACTCTGTTGTTTATGTTAATTTTGGTAGTATTACTGTTATGACTCCTGATCAACTTCTTGAATTTGCTTGGGGACTTGCAAATAGCCAACAAGAGTTTTTATGGATCATAAGACCCGATATTGTATCGGGTTATGAATCAATTCTTCCACTCGAATTCGTGGAAGAAACTAAAAACAGGAGAATGCTTGCAAGTTGGTGCTCACAAGAAGAAGTCCTAAACCATCCGGCAATAGGAGGGTTCCTGACTCATAGTGGGTGGAATTCAACTCTGGAGAGCATTACTAGTGGGGTGCCTATGCTATGTTGGCCGTTTTTCGCGGAACAACAGACAAATTGTTGGTTTAGTGAGACAAAATGGGGAATTGGAATGGAAATTGATAATAATGTGAATAGGGATGAAGTGGAAAGCCTTGTTAGGGAATTAATGGTTGGTGAAAAAGGCAAAGAAATGAAGAAAAAGGCAATGGAATGGAAAGAATTGGCTGAAATTTCAGCTAAAAAATCAACAGGATCATCTCATGTGAACATTGAAAAGGTGATCAATGATGTTCTTCTTGCATCCAAACATTAATATGTTTGTAATTTTATCATTTGTTTTTCCTTCTTGTACAACACATGTGTGCCATCTCACTAGTTTATTTAAAATAATTAATTTTCACTATTATAATGGTATTGAATCAAAGGCATCAGACTAGCAAAGTTAGGTGAATTAATTAATTTTCCTTCTTCAAAAGGGGTTAATTGTCTACATTCCATAGCCAAAGCATCCGCCACTCCATTCTCTTCTACCTACAATCGTTCAAGATATTAGCATAGGCAATGTTAGGAGATCGTAAAAGTTTAAGTATCTCATGTGCATCAATTTCAATTAGTAATGGTTGAAAATTCTGAGATAATACTATTGTAACTAATATAACTAACTTTTGCTAACTAAACATCTAACTTCTATTAATTACATACAAGCTCTTACTAATTACATGTAGGTCCTAGTTGTCCTATGTAACCCCTTCTTCCATAGATGTTCCAACATAATTTTCTCTATATCAAGGGCTCAAACACGAGATCTCTTATTAAGAATGAAATAGTTTTATTTACTATACCAATTATATTACTATATATCACGTGTATCACTCCTCTATTATTATGAGCGTCCAAACCCCATAATAATTATGCAATGGTCCAAAAATCCAAATGACTTCTGAAACATAGCACATGTGAAACACAATTACCTGTTACATGTACTTTTTAAAACTTTTAACTAATAATAGGCAATAATAATGAAACTTTCATATAATCAACAATACGGTCGGCTTTAAAATAAATGTGGATCCTAGTTGGAGTCGGGATTCATTCGATTTTTTTAATGGAAAATTTTATTATTTATAATTGAACCTTCTTCAATCAGTTCATGTGTTAACTTCTTTATATTTTAAATCCTATTAATAAGAAATTTGGCTCTACTATTGACTTTTATGATATGTTATATTTTATGTTATCTATCAAAATATTTTGTTATAACAATAAAAAATATTCGAACAAATTAAAACACGTTATTATCTTACGATTCCTTATCATGACCTTGATCTTTATTGCGCGAGTCATGGAACACTATGAGTTTCAATTTTAGTTACCAATTTAAGAATACATTAGCTGTAATTTGAATGAAAAAAAAGGTGAAGAACACAAATTGAACACTAGTCTCTTTATTAATAATATAATATAAAAATAAAAAATAAAATAAATATAATATGAAAGTCTTTTCCAAAGTTAAATTAAGATATTAAAAATGAAAAGTTTGAAACAGAGAGATCAGGTTGCCAATGTCAACCAACCTGAAAGAACAAAAGGCAAAACAAGGGGGTGCTAAGAAAAATGTAGAATCATAAGTACTATCTTTTTTTAATAATAAAAAATATTTTTTTCATAAATACTATTCGAAATAGTGGTCAAGTCATTTTTTTGGTATCGAAAAAGACTATTTTACATAGATACAATTCGAAATAGTGGTCAAATCATCTTTCAAGCGTCCTAATTATATTTCAGTATTGAAAAAGTCTATTTTTCGATTAGAGTTGGGTATAATTAAATTTATTAATCAGTTTCACAAAGTTGAGTGACCATTTCTAAATTGTACACTATGAAATGGAAGAGACTTTTATATAAATATTAAAAATAGCATACAATATTTAAGAGAAACAATCAACATATCTAGGATTTCTATTGTCTTTTCTTCAGAACCGACTCAATAAAATTGGAGGCCTAAAGTTTGAAGAGAAATTTTAATTATTGTTTTTTTTAAGGAAAAACCATAATATATTTTTTAAAAATTTTGTACTACTTTCCTAATTCTTTTTAGATGCGAGACCATTAATTATATATAATCTTTTTAAATAGATTTATTGGTTAATTCTGGCTATATATATATATATAATATATATATATATATATATAAGGAGCTGTAAGTACACAATTTTTGAACGATGTGCTTGCTTGAGCTATGAGGAGTTTGTTCCAAGGCACCTACTGATGCAACAGGCAAAGCAGAACCATTTGACAGTATCAATTAGTTCAACAAGATCCAATAAATCCATAAAGAAAGTATGAATTATTAAGTGTTGTTGGATAGGTTTGAAGAAGACAAGAGAAAAATACTTCAAGTTACTTTTGATGGGCAATCAATATTTTTTAATTCATGCGTTTGTAATAGAAAGTTTGAGGCTGATAACTCAACTTTCTTCTTGATTGGCATATTTTTATATTATTTAAGCATCCTCATTTGTAATATCATCATGGAGTGAATTACAAACTCTGTGGTGATCAGAAAATACTTAGTTCTCTTTAGCTCTTATTTTCTTCATGCTTGTTAGGTAGTAGACGTTAGGTACATCATTAGGATTAGTAAGGTAATGCCTAGCCCCCTTGCTTGCACCTATCCCTATTGATATTTTTTTATGTTTAATAAAAGGCCACTAGACACTATCTAGTGGTAAATTTGCGGAAAAAAAGAAGCTATGTGCTTTCATGTGGCCCACCTCAAAATAATTGGTATTTTCTTGAATGTATTCGTCTTACTTTCTTTTTCAATCCATTGTATACTTGAAAATTACGTTTAAAGAACTATAAATCACTATAATTAACAATTTAAAATATTTTATTATACAATTATATATTACGGAAACGTACTATAGATCGCAAATATAAGAGGCTACAAGCACATACCTCTTAAAAGTATAATATATATTTGAAAATTACGTTAAATTTACTATAAATCATAATAACTAAGAACTTAAAATATTCTATTAGATATTTTAAACTTATATAAAATGTACTATAAATCACAATAATTGATAACTTAAAATATTTGTAAAAAACATATCTATAAAATATAATTGATCTCTATTTTAGAAACAAATATATAAAATATAATTAGATCTCAAAATTCTGTCGATGACACATGAATCTGAACAAATAAAATAATATATATTATTGAAAATTATGTAAAAGATATTATGAACCACAATAATTAATAAATAAAAAATTTAAAAACTCAAATACTGACAGATTGCTGTCTGGAAGCTCCTATGCGCTGGTTTTTGGCCATGTGACATTCATTTATGAGGCCTTCAATTATTACTCCATATGTCCAATAATAAAAGAGTAATTTTACCATATAACACTTTTAATATAATATATATAATGTCTTGAAAAATATAATAGAAAAATGACTATAATTAATAATAAAGATGAAATACGAATTAAGTGTAAAATTATCTATTGATTTTATAAAGTAAACAAGTATTGTTGGACATTCTAAATAATATAGTGGACAATTATTATTGTACGGAAGGAGTATATTTTTGGGCTCCATTTTTGTTCTTTCTTTTGCAGAATTAACTATGTATTCTTTTGAATCTTATTTCTAAAAATAAATAAAGAGAAAAATTTAATTATGTGATTGAATTCTGAAAAGATTTATTTATATTATTTATTAAATGTTTAGTTTATTTATACTATTTTTATTTTTTTTGGAGAAAAGACTGATCTATGTCATTATTTATCAACTAAAAACATTTTGATTTTTTAAAATCATTTTTTACACGTGGTAATTATAATTTGGTGACATCATTAATAAAAAATATTTTTGAAAAAGAAAAATATTTAAATATGCCATCAAACAACTTTGATAAAAGGTCCATCTATGTCATCCCTTAAAAGTTTTAGCGAATGATATAAATAAGCCAAACTCTTAACGCATGACATAAATGAACATTTTCTCACAATTCAATAGCATTTAAATCTTATCCCTCAAATAAAATGACCCCCGGATCTTATTGATCATTAAAAAAAGAGACCATAAATTACCTTGATCCAAGATACACCTATTATATATAAATTTGAATTACACAAACCATATACTATATAATTTTCATATTATGTATAGATTTGAATTACACAAACCATATACTGTATAATTCATATTATGTATTTTACTGGTCACATCAGGTATTTATGTTTTTTTCAAATCACAAATTTCATTTTTGATGAGTCGTTATTTGTAATATTACCTTTCAAGTAGCTTGTAATACCAAGCAAATCGAAATCATCAATAAATTTATGGTGGAGTGGCAAATATTTGTTTTATCCTTAATCAAAAGTTTCAAGATCGAGTCCTATTGAGTATGAAGTCTCTTTTCTTAGAGAGAGTTTTACCCTAAAATGGAACAAAAAATCTTAAGACCCTCTTATTCACCTTAATTATTACTATTTTAAAGCTTAATATATATATATATATATATATATAGGAAGTTTTAAAATAGGCTGAATCTCCAAATTAAGAAGTTAGACATTTTAGGTGGTAAATGTTGCCCTCCCCTCCTTAATACCTACCCACAATATCTTAACAAAGCATATTTCAACGGACTTAAATGATAATATAAAAATTATTTAACGAAGTGTATAAAAGCTAGATTCCTTTTATAACTATTGTTATTAGTTAGAGTGGGTTAAAGTCTCAAATTAATTGACGAATAGACTAACGATTTTAGAGTTGAAGTGTATAAAAGCTTATATGGACTTGAAGAATCTCTATCATGAGCTAGCTTTTAGAGTTGAGTTAGACTTCAATGTCATATTTTACATTATATCATAAATATGTCTATTTAAGCTCCCGGTTCACGCAGAGATGGAGCCAATGTTAGGAGTTTCGAGGTTCTGAATCAATTTGTTTAGGGGTTCACATGTTAATACACATATATTTATTAAATTTTCTAATACAAATATATGGTATACGAAAAAGCTAGTGGGTTCGTCCGAACCCATGAACTCCCACCTAGCTCCACCTCTGGGTCCACGCCCCAGTTGAATCAGAGTGTAAAGGGGGTATTAGAGTGAATTATCTCATATTAATTGAGAAATGAACCGACAATTGATTTATATAGACTTGAACAATTTTGTTATACTAAAGATGAATAGGCTCTTTCATATGACTCGACAATCTTTGCATGGTACCATACTTTTCCAAATTGTGCAGGTCATTCTTATACAAAAGTCATGCTAATTTTTTTATGTATCGTTCTAATTTTATCTGAGATCTTTCGGGACTTATTTCCTAATGTTGGGGTAAAGAATCTCACGTTGATGATAAGGAATGGTTGGTCTATATAATGATGCATTGCATGACAATTTTTTGTCGGAGAAATTTTATGAGATTATAAATGAATGTTATATAATATATAATATAGTAGTAAAGTCATATTTGACTTCGAAAGCGACCTTTCTGCCTATTCAAATCAAATTGGTAGACCTTTCCCATTTAATAACAGTCTAGACTCATCTTTTTTGACACTTTCATTATTTTATTGTAATTTTTCATATATAAATAGCCCTATCTTCTTCAATATTTCTTACCAAAATCATACAAAAACAATCCTTCATTTCATTTCCTTTTTTGAGAAATTTATTTAGAAAAATTGAAACAATGGGTTCAAATAATGTTGAATTAAATAAACCACATGCAGTTTGTATACCATATCCAGCCCAAGGCCATATTAATCCCATGTTAAAACTAGCCAAAATTCTCCATCACAGAGGCTTTCGCATAACTTTTGTCAATACTGAATTTAACCATAGACGTCTTCTTAAGTCTCGTGGGCCCCATTCCCTCGATGGCCTATCGTCGTTCCGATTCGAGACTATTCCTGATGGACTCCCAAATTGTGATGCTGATGCAACACAAGACATTCCTTCTCTATGTAAATCCACGACTGAAACTTGTTTAGGTCCTTTTAGAGATCTGCTTGCAAAGCTCAATGATACTAATAACACGTCGAACACGCCACCTGTCACGTGCATCGTCTCCGATGGTATCATGAGCTTCACCTTAGCTGCTGCACAAGAGATTGGTGTCCCTGAAGTTCTGTTTTGGACAACTAGTGCTTGTGGTTTCTTAGGTTACATGCATTATACCACTCTTATTGAAAAAGGTTTTACTCCACTTAAAGGTACGTATACATTACTCTGTAAAGCTAAATTTTAATAAGAGGCCTAAAATTGAAATATATTTCGTATGTACCATCTTTTCTATATAGATGCGAGTTACTTGACAAATGGATACCTAGAGACAACTTTGGATTGCATACTAGGCATGAAAGATGTACGTTTAAGGGATCTTCCAAGTTTCTTGAGAACTACAAATCCAGATGAATACATGATCAAATTTGTCCTCCAAGAAACAGAGAGAGCGAAAAAATGCCTCCGCGATTATCCTAAATACATTCGAGACACTAGAGAGTGAAGTTCTTGAATCACTCCGGACTCTCCTTCCACCTGTCTACCCAATAGGCCCCTTACATTTACTCGTCAAATATGTTGATGACGAGAATTTGAAGGGGCTTGGGTCGAGTCTATGGAAAGAAGAGCCAGAGTGTTTACAATGGCTGGAAAATAAAGCACCAAACTCTGTTGTTTATGTCAATTATGGTAGTATTACTGTTATGACTCCTAATCAACTTCTTGAATTTGCTTGGGGACTTGCAAATAGTCAACAAGAGTTTTTATGGATCATAAGACCCGATATTGTATCAGGTTATGAATCGATTCTTCCACCCGAATTCATGGAAGAAACTAAAAACAGGGGAATGCTTGCAAGTTGGTGCTCACAAGAAGAAGTCCTAAATCATCCGGCAATAGGAGGGTTCCTGACTCACAGTGGATGGAATTCGACTCTGGAAAGCATTACTAGCGGGGTGCCTATGTTATGTTGGCCGTTTTTTGCGGAACAACAAACAAATTGTTGGTTCAGTGAGACCAAATGGGGTATTGGAATGGAAATTGATAATAATGTGAAAAGGGATGAAGTGGAAAGCCTTGTTAAGGAATTAATGGTTGGTGAAAAAGGCAAAGAAATGAAGAAAAAGGCAATGGAATGGAAAAAATTAGCTGAAATTTCAGCTAAAAAATCAACAGGATCATCTTATGTGAACATTGAAAAGGTGATCAATGATGTTCTTCTTGCATCCAAACATTAAGTTAAAATGTTTGTAATTTTATCATTTGTTTTTTCTTCTTGTAAGTGTTTTTCATATGTTCGGAAGAAATGTTCAACGAATTTGGTTTCTCTCTATTTTTCTTTAAGTTCTTGCGTTACATGTTATACTTCAAAAATTTTGGATTCTCTTTTGCTACTTTTCTCATCGATACTCTTACTATGTTTAGCTTTAATATCTCATGGAATTGGTCACATTCACATCCAAAAATAGAAAATATAGAGTTAAACTCCAACTTATGACAATACAAATTAAAGAACTTTGCAAAATATGCATATTTTTTAACTTAGAGCTAAATTTATCACCTCCAATTAATAACTTCAAACTAAAATATATAATACTCTCTTTTTCATTTTCATGCGTCACTCTTTTTAGACATTTGTTCCGAAAAGAATGACAGCATATAATCAGTAAAAGAACATATAATTTAAACTCTTTTTTTTTTTTAAAATAGTCCAATACTCACCAAAACGGTATGTTACGTTTAACCATTTATGAGACATATAATTTAAACTGCTTTTTAAAAAAAAAAATAGTTCAATACTCACCAAAACGGTATGTTATGTTTAATCATTTATAAATAGTATAATTTTTCACTGAAGTAGGTTTGGATGAACCTCTTGCCCCATGCTGGCTCAGCCCTTTTAGACGGATGAGTCTTAGTCTTACGACTTACATGGTAATTTACGTAAGACACACTCAATGTTATTTGTATTATATCGTGTAAATCGTGTGTGTTTACTTGTTCAATTTTATACAATTAATTTAAATACATATTATACACATCTAAAATTGAAAGATACAAATATCAACGGTGAAGTTAAGTTAAATGACACGATACCCACTATCTAGATCAGACACCATTCACGACAAACGTCAAAGCCCGTGATTGGTTAAATAGATACGCATTTATTAATATTGGATTGCCTAATTTATTACATAAAAGTAGTGGGGACTGGGAGGATATGTTTACAAGTGGTGAAGGAAATAAATAATATGTTAACGTGATGAAATTAAAAGATGTCCATTATTGAAGATGTTGATAGAAAGGGATGTGGAAGGGCAAAAAATTATATTGAGCAAATAAGACAAAAAAAATATTTTGTTTTATTTGCACAGAATTCAAACGAAAATGTCGTTTTAATTTTTGTGACCTTAAACAAATTACGTGAAAAAGCTAATATTAAAGTCTAGAAAAAAAAAGAGGTCATTTTTTCTCGAAACAGACTATGTCACTAAACAAAATTTGGGTGCATGACAGCCGCATGCAGCTTCCTTAAGCTAATATTTCTTCCATCGAAAAGCAATAAATGAGCAGATTGAATTGAATATGAATCGATTGAACATAGATTAATTAAATAAAAGAGAATAACGTATTTGATCTTTTAAACTTGATATAAAAATAATTTACCGCTGAACATATATAGCTATCCATTTCATTCATAGTCAGATTAAAAACGGTAGCTAAAATTCAAAATAAACTTAAACTTCAAAAAAGTAGTAACAATTTTTGAAAAATAACAAATAGATAAATAAATACTATTAATGATGTGAATATTTGTATTATCCATCAGTATCTATCTTTTAATGTTTGTTCTATTATAGGAGTAATTAATATTTATCTAATACGTATTTAACTAATTATCAGATTGAATGCTTATTTACCTTTTTAAACCCATTTTGTCAGCCTTATCTTTTTAACTTTGTTTTCTCTAAAAAGAACAAAATAAAGAGAGAAAGATAAGAACGTAATGTTACGTCGATGTAGAGATTCTTATTGGCTTTGTGCTTTAATAGTTGGAAAATTACGTAATTACATGATTTTTTTTATTTTTTTTAAAAAAGTTTTTTTGGATAAGATCCACCGAAGTGGGTAGCCTTAACCGGATAAGTCTGATAATAAAAATTCTGTTTTTTCTTCTCTCTTTTAACATTCGGATACATTACTCCACCTCTATATACATTACAACATATTTTACATAAATATTATTGTCGATACATAACTTCAATATTTTAAACCTAAATCAGTATGAATTTGATTTATAGTTATGTATCTGATACATAACTTATATATTGTTTGCTATATTGTATCAAACGAATGAATAATGTATCTGCGAATTCTGAAAAATTTGAAATTATTGTAATTTGAGAAACTTTCGAAATAAGATGTAATTAACACCCAAATTGTTAGGGTTTTTGTTCTTTATACCTAATAATTTCAAACATGACTTGGCTTGTTTCAATTTTGAATAATCTCTTTTTCTTTTCACCAACAAAAGTTAGAAATCAAATTAAAAACAGAACTTTTTGTTTGAATATTCCAAATATGTATGAAGAAGTTGTCACCAAGCTAAGAGTGCTAAGTGCGCACCAGCGTCAATTATGCATGTTATGTACGTTTGAATATAATTTTTTTTTATCTAATCATGACTAAATTAACATATGTTTTTACTTTATTAAATCACTTGATCATGATGAGTTGTATTATCGTCTATATATTATTTACTTAAATTCAATTAGTTTTCAAATGATGGTTGGTTTTCAATCAACAACCGTAAAAGTGGCTATTTGTTAAAATTATCCAAAATGCGTAAAGCCCAGAAACTAAGAGCATTATAATGGTGGATAAGCCCAAATAGTTAAGAGTGTGGATGAACACAATTTTAAACCAACAAACTATTTTTCTTCAATGTTTTTACAATTATGATTGCTTTAGGTTGTACTCAAAATTTACCTTGTAACACACTTAATTTCAACATACTCCGTTCAAAATTTTATGAGTTTCACTTATATAAACAAAATTTGTTATTAATAGGCCAACAAAACACACTCTTAGTATTGGCACACGAAGATAGTTTCTTCACGAAAAATATTTTTCAATAGAATAACTTTCGTCATATCGAGCACTTGTTAGTGACATTGAATAAGTACTCAAATTATAACAAACCGTCATTACAAAACCATAATACTCCATCACCTATCAAATCGGTTGGGTCAAAATGTGTTCGCTAATAGGTTATATAACAGGTCAAACCTAATCCAACTTAATTTTTACCAGACTTAATTATTTTATTTGTTTATTTAAAACTATTTTAGTACATAGTAAAATTATTGTTTTTTATTACAGTTATATATATATGACATATCAAATTGAAAAATAAAATTAAAAATATTTTGACTAGATTTCTCATGAGCCAATTTGGTTTACATATCAACTCAATTTTTAATGGATTGAAATGAATTGAGCTAATGAACGGACGAGTTAATAACCCACCCAAACTTAACGGAACGAGCAGGTTGGGTTTCATTTGCCACCCCTACCTATCGGCTAAATATACCGTATCAATACATTACTTAGACATGCGGCCATTTTAAAAAATAAAAGATTTTTTATCACCTGTAAAATATTAGTCAATATTTGAAGGTAATATAGTTTCAAAATAAATACAATATATTTCATACATATAAAAAATCAACACATTTGTTAAATGAAGATTAAATATGCTTATCTAAATATCATAAGAAACAAAACAAGAATTTGCTAATAATTATCGTTATATTATATTTAGTGGCAACAATAACTATGAGTATTTATATAATCAACTCTATATGTATGCCGCTAAAAGTTTTAGTGATTCTGAATATAAAGATATCAACTCAATTACTACTAAATATTTTTACGATAATAAATATTGCCGTTATAAAAAAAATCTATTACCACTGTATATTTCTTTTGTCAGAATATTAATTAATAATTGAGTTGAGTGATCCTTTTTCCACCAGAGATAATGACATGAATTTATGCCTAATTCACATAAAAATGAAAATTCAATATTAAAATGGACAAATAAAACCTACCCTTTCTCTCTCTGCACCATATGTATACTTTAGAGTTCAAATCTATCAACTATAAAAGTAGGGTGACAAATAAATGAATTGAGTCAAATTTGAATGGGTTAAAACGAACTAAATTAGATTACTGAATGAATTATAATTTAACCTATTTTGTAATTGTGCAGTCACAAAAAATATTTCAATGAAAATGATTATATATATATATATATAATGTATTGATGTTGTATAAATAGTTATGTAATATATTGATATTGTACAAATAATGTATAACTTAGTATATATGACTTTTTTCATCATTTATTTATAATCAGAATTACATCATTTATTATAATCAGAATCAAGTAAACATCACTTTTTTCATATGCTTGAAAATGATCCATACTAGTGTGAATTTTCTTTTTATACGGCACCTTATGTTTGTCCACTTTTTCACGATTTGACAAAAAAAAAATACTTCTAAATAAAGTTTTAAAAAAGGAAGAAAATAGGGTAATCCAATTAAATATCATGAGTCATAATAATAACAATTATAAGCATCATTGGCTTCATTTTTAATTTGACATAAAGTAGATTTAACTTTAAACGCTTTTAGCTTTCATTAAATTCAAGAATCAATTAATTAACAATGCCTTTTTGCTTATCAATTTTGTATTCATAAGTATAGTTTGAAATACTTGTACTCCCTCTATTTCTATTTACATGTCGTCAACGTCCTTAATAAGAGTAGATGTTTCTTAATATTTGTCATTTAATTAAGTCAATGCATAAATAACATTATTCTTCCTATTTTACTCTTGTGAGTTATTAGCCTTGAAAATATGCATTTCACCAATATAAAAAAAACTAAGTAAATAATTCATGTATATTGGTCAAATTAATTAATTAAAATAAATATATTCATGTTCATTGATTAAAAACTTGACTTTAAGATAACACTAAATAAGGATATAATGATTAACTTACCCAAATTTTAAGGAACGTGAAATCTAAATTAATGATAAGTAAATTGGAATGGAGAACGTATTAAAGAGGCAAAGTCACATGATCATATGATGTTAAATTGCCTTATTACTAGGATACTCTACTTTTCTTCCTTTACAATGTTAATGGTATTTGCAACAAATTTTAAAGTGGAAGAAAATAAATTACAATCACAAATAAAATAAGAAGAAACATAATTTATTGATTAAGATATGCGAGTACAATTCTGTTCTTTCCTTATTCTTTTCTCATAAGATATTTATCCATGACTCGAGAGTCGTTAGTGGCGTATTTCTCGAACTAGAATTATTTAAATTTGATCTCCTTACGAATATTCCATGAATTTGCAGAATATTCGAGATGCCTCTTAAAGGGAATATAGTACGCTTTATATAGACATGAACTAGAGTTTAGAGTTGAGTAGCCTCCAAGAATCCTAATTGGAATTGAATATACCTTGTAGAATCCCAACTCGAATTGAATGTCTTGTCACTACTAAAAAAACTGTGAATACCGACCTAGAAATACCGACCTCCGGAGGTCGGTATTCCTTGAAATACCGACCTAAAACTGACATCCCAACTTAGGTCGGAAAAAGCTTGGTCGCTATTCAATACCGACCTCTGGAGGTCGGTATTTACTGACCTCTCGAGGTCGGTTTTTATTTTATGTCGGAATATTCATTTTTTTAAATTCCGACCACTAGAGGTCGGTATTTTTATTTTTGTATTTTTGAAATTCCGACCTCCGGAGGTCGGTATTTTTATTTTTGTATTTTTGAAATATCGACCTCCGGAGGTCGGTATTTTTATTTTTGTAATGTTGAAATTCCGACCTCCGGAGGTCGGTATTTTTATTTTTGTAAAGTTGAAATTCCGACCTCCGGAGGTCGGTATTTTTATTTTGTAATGTTGAAATTCCGACCTCCGGAGGTCGGTATTTTTGTTTTTGTAATGTTGAAATTCCGACCTCCGGAGGTCGGTATTTTTATTTTTGTAATGTTGAAATTCCGACCTCCGGAGGTCGGTATTTTTATTTTTGTAATGTTGAAATTCCGACCTCCGGAGGTCGGTATTTTTATTTTTGTATTTTTGAAATTCCGACCTCCGGAGGTCGGGATTTTTATTTTTGTAATGTTGAAATTCCGACCTCCGGAGGTCGGTATTTTTATTTTTGTAATGTTGAAATTCCGACCTCCGGAGGTCGGTATTTTTATTTTTGTATTTTTGAAATTCCGACCTCCGGAGGTCGGTATTTTTATTTTTGTAATGTTGAAATTCCGACCTCCGGAGGTCGGTATTTTTATTTTTTATTTTTGAAATTCCGACCTCCGGAGGTCGGTTTTTTGCTGCAAAACAGGCAGCAAATTGCTGCAATTTTTAGTTGCCCACCTGCATATTTATACCAAAACAACTCAAAGCTAAATAAGCTTCATCCAACCAAAACAAACCAAAGCCAAATAAAATTCATCCAACCAAAGCCAAATAAACTTCATCCAACCAAAACAACACAATATTTTCAACATATACAAACTATTTCAAAATAACTTCATCCAACTTCAAAATAAACTAAAATACGATCAAATTAAACAATTCTAAAAATATAAAAGTCTAAAATGTCAAATAGATACAACTACTCTTCATCACCCTCACTCTCCTTATCATTCTCATCACCCTCCTGATCAGATCCATCACTGCTAGCCGGACATGGAGGAAGAATATTTTCTGATTCAAAAAGAAAAGTTAGTTGGGCCTGAAGCGTTGTATACCTCTTGTTCTCTACCTCCTTTGCTGCCGCAATCTCCTCCTCTCTCTTCTTCTCTCTTTCTTCTCTCTTCTTCTCTCTTTCGGCTACAACAGCAAGCTCGGCATTGAGATAAGTTATCTTACTCTCCATTGCAGATATTGTCTCTCTATCCCCACCATCAAAGCTTGAGGATGATGAACCACAATACCAAGACTTCTCACATTTTCACAATTAACACACGGACACCTAATCAATCTTGAATTTAAAAAATCATCAAGTGTCATTGCATGATTTATAAATCTAGTGACACCTTCTGCAAATTCTGGAATCATACCCGCTCGACCAGGATTGTTTCTATTATACATCCAACTACGATCAGGATTCATCTACACAAACAATAATGATAATTTTAATTCCATCAACTAAATAACATTTGAATTTATTTAAACAACTTAACCACTTTCTAAGTCTAACTAGTTTTGACATATTTATTTTAACTTATTTAAACAACTTAACAACTTTAACTAGTTTAGTTTTGACTTAATTCGAACAACTAAATCCACCAACTAAACCACAATATTTATTTTAACTTATTTAAACAAACTTAACTTTTTAACTTTAACTACATTAGTTTTGACTTAATTCCAACAACTAAATTAACTAACTAAACCGACATTATTTATTTTAACTTATTTAAACAACATAACAACTTTTGAACTTTAACTACATTAGTTTTGACTTAATTCCAACAACTAAATTAACTAACTAAACCGACATTATTTATTTTAACTTATATAAACAACATAACAACTTTAACTAGTTTAGTTTTGACTTGATACAACAACTAAATCCACCAACTAAATCACATTATTTATTTTAATTTATCTAAACAACTTAACAACTTTTTAACTTTAACTACATTAGTTTTGGCTTAATTCCAACAACTAAATCCATCAACAAAACCACATTATTTAATTTAACTTATTTAAACAACTTAACCACTTTCTAAGTCTAACTAGTTTTGACATATTTATTTTAACTTATTTAAACAACTTAACAACTTTAACTAGTTTAGTTTTGACTTAATTCGAACAACTAAATCCACCAACTAAACCACAATATTTATTTTAACTTATTTAAACAAACTTAACTTTTTAACTTTAACTACATTAGTTTTGACTTAATTCCAACAACTAATTTCACTAACTAAACCGACATTATTTATTTTAACTTATTTAAACAACATAACAACTTTTGAACTTTAACTACATTAGTTTTGACTTAATTCCAACAACTAAATTAACTAACTAAACCGACATTATTTATTTTAACTTATATAAACAACATAACAACTTTAACTAGTTTAGTTTTGACTTGATACAACAACTAAATCCACCAACTAAATCACATTATTTATTTTAATTTATCTAAACAACTTAACAACTTTTTAACTTTAACTACATTAGTTTTGGCTTAATTCCAACAACTAAATCCATCAACAAAACCACATTATTTAATTTAACTTATTTAAACAACTTAACCACTTTCTAAGTCTAACTAGTTTTGACATATTTATTTTAACTTATTTAAACAACTTAACAACTTTAACTAGTTTAGTTTTGACTTAATTCGAACAACTAAATCCACCAACTAAACCACAATATTTATTTTAACTTATTTAAACAAACTTAACTTTTTAACTTTAACTACATTAGTTTTGACTTAATTCCAACAACTAATTTCACTAACTAAACCGACATTATTTATTTTAACTTATTTAAACAACATAACAACTTTTGAACTTTAACTACATTAGTTTTGACTTAATTCCAACAACTAAATTAACTAACTAAACCGACATTATTTATTTTAACTTATATAAACAACATAACAACTTTAACTAGTTTAGTTTTGACTTAATACAACAACTAAATCCACCAACTAAATCACATTATTTATTTAAATTTATCTAAACAACTTAACAACTTTTTAACTTTAACTACATTAGTTTTGACTTAATTCCAACAACTAAATCCATCAACAAAACCACATTATTTAATTTAACTTATTTAAACAACTTAACCACTTTCTAAGTCTAACTAGTTTTGACATATTTATTTTAACTTATTTAAACAACTTAACAACTTTAACTAGTTTAGTTTTGACTTAATTCGAACAACTAAATCCACCAATTAAACCACAATATTTATTTTAACTTATTTAAACAAACTTAACTTTTGAACTTTAACTACATTAGTTTTGACTTAATTCCAACAACTAAATTCACTAACTAAACCGACATTATTTATTTTAACTTATTTAAACAACATAACAACTTTTGAACTTTAACTACATTAGTTTTGACTTAATTCCAACAACTAAATTAACTAACTAAACCGACATTATTTATTTTAACTTATATAAACAACATAACAACTTTAACTAGTTTAGTTTTGACTTAATACAACAACTAAATCCACCAACTAAATCACATTATTTATTTTAATTTATCTAAACAACTTAACAACTTTTTAACTTTAACTACATTAGTTTTGACTTAATTCCAACAACTAAATCCATCAACAAAACCACATTATTTAATTTAACTTAATTAAACAACTTAACAACTTTATAACTTTAACAACTTTTTAAAGCTAAGTGTCAACACTAGATGGACACAAATCGATCTTCCAAGAAAATCAATTTTGTCATCTATAGGATCAACTAGTGTTGATACTTATGCTTAACAAACACATTATTCCTAAATTAAAGCTTAATAGCAACACTAGATGGACACAAATCGATCTTGCAAGAAAATCAATTTTGTCATCAATAGGATTAACTAGTGTTGTTATTTATGCTTAACAAATTTATTATTTCTAAATTTAAAGCTAAGTGTCAACACTAGATGGACACAAATCGATCTTCCAAGAAAATCAATTTTGTCATCTATAGGATCAACTAGTGTTGATACTCATGCTTAACAAACACATTATTCCTAAATTAAAGTTTAATAGCAACACTAGATGGACACAAATCGATCTTGCAAGAAAATCAATTTTGTCATCAATAGGATCAACTAGTGTTGATATTTATGCTTAACAAATTTATTATTTCTAAATTTAAAGCTAAGTGTCAACACTAGATGGACACAAATCGATCTTGCAAGAAAATCAATTTTGTCATCAATAGGATCAACTAGTGTTGGTACTTATGCTTACCAAATATATTATTTCTAAATTTAAAGCTAAGTATCAATACTACATGGACACAAACACATTATTGAAAACAATTGTACTTGAACTTTAGAAATTTAGAAGCACCAACCTTATCCTCTACTTTGATGAAAGAAGCAATATAGTCTTATATCAACTTTTTTAGATGTTGAGCTTCCTCAGTTGCCTAGCACGAAAAGTTCTAAAATTAGTTATATATAAACTTCAAATCCAAGAATATTAGTTATATATATATATATATATATTCAAGTTTTAATAAGTTCAAGTTTTCAATTCAAGTTCATATCTAATTTCTAAAATTAATTAGTTATATATTCAAGCTAATTAGTTCCAAGTTCAAGTTCTAATTTCAAGTTCAAGTTCTAATTTCAAGTTCAAGTCTAAGTTCAACTTCAAATTTTAAGTTCATGTTCAAAGTTCAAGTTCAAGTTCAAGTTCTAATTTCAAGTTCAAGTTCTAAGTTCAAGTTCAAATTCTAATTTCAAGTTCAAGTTCTAAGTTCAAGTTCAAGTTCTAATTTCAAGTTCAAGTTCTAATTCTAAGTTCAAGTTCTAATTTCAAGTTCAAGTTCAAGTTCTAAGTTCAAGTTCAAGTTCTAAGTTCAAGTTCAAGTTCAAGTTCAAATTCTAAGTTCAAGTTCAAGTTCTAATTTCAAGTTCAAGTTCTAAGTTCAAGTTCAAATTCTAAGTTCAAGTTCAAGTTCAAGTTCAAGCTCTAAGTTCAAGTTCAAGCTCTAATTTCAAGTTCAAGTTCTAAGTTCAAGTTCAAGTTCTAAGTTCTAAGTTCTAAGTTCTAGTTCAAGTTCAAGTTCAAGTTCAAGATCAAGTTCAAAGTTCAAGTTCAAGTTCAAGTTCAAGTTCAAGTTCAAGTTCAAGTTCTAAGTTCAAGTTCAAGTTCTAAGTTCAAGTTCAAGTTCTAAGTTCTATGTTCTAAGTTCAAGTTCAAGTTCAAGTTCAAGTTCAAGATCAAGTTCAAGTTCTAAGTTCAAATTCTAAGTTTAACTTCAAATTCTAAGTTCAAGTTCAAGTTCTAAGTTCAAGTTCAAGTTCTATGTTCTAAGTTCTAAGTTTTAGTTCAAGTTCAAGTTCAAGATCAAGTTCAAGTTCTAAGTTCAAATTCTAAGTTTAACTTCAAATTCTAAGTTCAAGTTCAAGTTCTAAGTTCAAGTTCTAAATTCATGTTCAAGTTCTAATTTCAAGTTCAAGTTCTAAGTTCAAGTTCAAGTTCTAAGTTCTAAGTTCAAGTTCAAGATCAAGTTCTAAGTTCAAGTTCAAGTTCAAGTTCTAAGTTCAAGTTTTAATTTCAAGTTCAAGTTCCAAGTTCAAGTTCAAGTTCTAAGTTTAACTTCAAATTCTAAGTTCAAGTTCAAGTTTTAAGTTCACGTTCAAATTCTAATTAAGTTCATGACATTCAAACATTCATCTTCTACTCATAACACTTCAATTACTAATTTCTAACTTCAAATTAACACTTTACTAACTAGTCCTAAAATCAAATCCAAAAAAATCTCAATTTAACCTCAAATTACATATTCTCAAGTTTAAACTAGTTCTAAAATATAAAAATGCTAATTCTTCACTAACTAACAATGCCCAATTTAAAAATGTCTACTTTCTTTTTAAAAAAACCTTAAAATACAAAATCTTCAATTATCTATACCTAACTAACAATAATCAAATCAAATTAACAATTGAATAACACAACCAACAAACAAAAACAATAATATACTAACAAACAATCAATTATAATTACTAGCATTAAAGCCAAGTACTAATACTAGATGGACACAAACACATTATTCAAAACAATTGTACTTGAACTTGAGAAATTTAGAAACACCAACCTTATCTCCAACTTTGATGAAAGAAGCAAAATAGTCCTGTATCAACTTTTTTACATGTTGAGCTTCCTCAGTTGCCTAGCACGAAAAGTTCTTAAATTAGTTAAATATAAACTTCATATCCAAGAATATTAGTTTATATATATATATATATATATAATATATATATATATATATATATATATATATATTCTCAAGTTTTAATAAGTTCAAGTTTCAATTCAAGTTCATATATAATTTCTAAACTTAATTAGTTATATATTCAAGCTAATTAGTTCCAAGTTCAAGTTATAATTTCAAGTTCATATTCCTAATTAAGTTCAATTTATAGTAAATTCAAGTTATAATTAATTATAAGTTCTAATTAAGTTGTAATTCAAATCCCTAAAATTCTAAATTCAAACTAGCTAGCTAGTGTCCCAACTTCAAACTATTAAATTAGTCCTAAAATATCAAATATAATTCAAACAATTAGTCCTAAATTCCAAATTCAAATTAGTCTTAAAATCACAAATTGAAAGTACTCCTAGAATTCAAAAATCAAACTATAGTGCTAAAATTCCAAATTCAAACTATTAGTATTCCTAAAATCTCAATAATAATTCAAACTAGTCCTAAATTCAAAATTCAAAATTCAAACTAATCTTAAAATCACAAATTCAAACTAACCCTAAAATCCCAAAATCTAACTAGTACTAAAATCCTAAATTCAAATTAGCTAGCTATTCCTAATCCCAAATTCAAACTATTAGTCCTAAAATCTCAATAATAATTCAAACTAACTCAAATAATATCCAAGTTCAAACAACTCCTTAAATATCCTAATTCAATCTAATCTTACAATTCCAAAATCAAACTAATTAACTTAAGAAATACCGAATTTCAAACAAATCCTAAGATACCCTAATTCAAACTAACCCTAACATTAAAATTTTCAATTCACAATCAACAAACACAAACTAACAATCAAATAATACCTAATTCAAACTAACAATCAAAAACCCTAAATCATTCACTTACTAACTAACAATCAATCAAACTAACAATCAATAAAACTAAGTATATTAGTACTCTAATTTTGAGATACTGCAACTAAATAGAAACAAAATTAATCTATTATGGAAGTTCTAAAAATTCACCTTCACTAAGAAGGTCGGGGATGGAGGTGCTGGTCGAGATGGAGGCGGCGCCGATCGGAATGGAGGCGGCGCCGGTCGGGATGGAGGCGCACAACCTCCTGCAGCTGGGCGTGACTTCCTCTGCACCTGCAGCGACGTCCTCTGCTGCTGCGAAAGTGGGTGGCTGCGGTCGTGGAAGGCAGCGTGGCGCCGGTGTGGCGTGCCGCTGGTCGGGGATGGGTGGGGATCGGCGCAATGGGGGTGGGTCGGGGCTGGATCTGGAGTGGGGGAGTGAAAGTGGACTTAGGTTTTTGAGAGTTAGTGTTTAGGATTAAAACTTATATTGTCATTCTTTTTTTGAAATAGGTAACTTTAACTTATATTGTCATTCTTTTTTAAAAAGAATTCTTTAATATACCGACCTCGGGATGTCGATATTTTCTAAAATAATTATCTATATTTAAAAATATATAATAAATACTGGCATCATGAAGTCGATATTATTTAAATAAAATAATAATTTAAATATACCGACCTCTTTAGGTTGGTATTTATTAATTAATTTTAATATAAATTCACCTCTAAAGGTTGATTTTTTTTTTTTATATATATATATATAATTTAATTACATATC